>NW_011888814.1:2132156-2146563 GCF_000151845.1 Pteropus vampyrus | reverse complement strand
TTAAGCTTATTGAAGATGTTTTTCCTCACAAAATATCCATATATCTTTAGTCAATAGGCCAGGTAATGTTAGAGTAAAAAGTTTAGTCATGTTTTCTTTCCTACTATAACTATTTCATTCTTGTCATACAACAAACATCTAAAATAAGATAAATAATGACTTCCAATCTCTGAGATTCTTTTGACAAATCTTCCCAAAATCTGTGATATGGGAACAGAAGACTACAGAAAATAATGCTTCATTTATGTGTCTTTTAGCCTGAAATATAGCAAAATGCTGCTGACTGAAGTTCATTTATACTAAATTAAATTGTAACAGAAAAGGCCTTTCCTAGTTCAGTGTAAATCAATCACTACTTTGATAATTAGATAAAATATATGCTAGGAAGAAAACAATAAAAGCTCATATTTTTCAAAAAATAATTTTACGTTTTTTCCCTGTGAAATAATGACAGTCTTAAAAAAATTAACAAGTATATTAACAAGTGATATACTTATATAATAAATAAGGCATTTATATTTTGGGACCATAAAGTTAATACAGCTGTAATTGTTTAGACTCAGCGAGCAACTATCCCTTTTGAAGAAACATTTAAATTAAATTAAATTAATCAGTGCAAATTAATCAAAGAAAATTAAATTTAGATGATGTCTACATCTACAGACTTTTAGGCTTTTGTGAACACAATCTTTGGCATTTAAAATTCAAGTAGAAAATATTTTAAATGTAAGTATGAAATATGTTTTATAGGAGAGTCACTTGACTCATGTTTTACTCATATTTTGATTCTGGTTCCAAGGTAAGAAAGTAGATAAATTGGCTTAAAGCAGTTTCAGTAAAAAAATCTGCAACACATATTCATTACAATTTCATAATACGGCATCATGCTGTAGCACAAAGTGTAGCATAGAATTGGCATTTTGGATATTATCCAGAAGAATATAATTACCAGAAGCATCTTGCTATACCTGTTTCATGTATAATATGCTCCCAGGTAATCTAAGGGCAGTATGACAATGAAACTCTGGAATATAAGTCATCCATGTGAGATGCCTGGAATTTAGATGCATATATCTTGTCTTCTAAACATGACATTTATGATGCTGTGGGGTTAATATGCAATGATTAATGTAATCACTGGGGTTAGTTAATTAATTTTTTTAATGATTAACTCTACAGTCAGCCACATGGGCAAATGTAGCTGTTGTGATCAGATGTTTGGAAAATCAAGCAGGCAAGGTGGAACTAAAATCAGAAATGTCTGAGAATCGAGGACACTGGATAGAACTAAGAACAGGAAGGGCTAAGAAGCCAATAAGGCATTAAGGTCTGAAGGTTGCTCAAGTGTGACCTATCTTGAGAAATGTAAATTACAGTATAACCTAACACACACACACACACACACACACACACACACACACACACCCCAAAGTTTCACAAAACTTTTACATTTATTCTAATTAAGTGAGATGCAAGATATATTCTATTTTCAGTTTAATTCTATTCTCTTCCATTAAAAAAAAAAACATTGCTTGCCCCTACAAATTAAGTAGATTTCACTTTACTAATGAGTCATGATGCGTAACTGGGAAAAATTGTGACTAATTTTAATGACTGGTTCTTAATATGGAATACATATATAAGTTTAAAGAGCTTATTAAAGCCATGAAATTATCTGAGAAGATGGTCCATTTTCTTCAGATTCTCATATGGATTCATGACATCTCAAGACAATAAAAATAAAATGTATAGAGTTATTTATAGTTAGAACAACACATAGTACACATGTATTATACTGACATTTTTATATGTACTATCTCATTTAATCCTTACACTAGCCTTTTTAAATTGGTAGAAATTGTATTCAAATTTTTTAGTTGTTGAAATTAATGCCCAAAAGAAGAATATATTTTTTCCTTAGATTACTTAGTTAGTAAGTGGTAAATAGGATTTTAATACAAGCAGTTTGACTCCAAATCACTTTTTAAGGCTGTGAAATTCAGTAAACTCAACTAACTTCTTTCCTTCTTTCCCTTCCTTCCTTCAAAAAGATTTATTCATGACCTGCTCTGTGCCAAACAGTGAGAATATGAAAGTAAAATTGTCATGAAACCCTTTATAGTCTGATGAAGGATAAACAGATGTCAAGGTTGAGGGACATATCAAAACCACGATAAGAGTCAGCAAAGCAGAAATAGACCCAAATTGATCAAGAAACTAAGGAAACTTCTTCTTTAGATAGTAAGTCTTTTGTAAGTTTCATGATGGAGCAGGGAAAATGTTAGATTTGGCAGGTTCAAAATGTGTAATCTAGGAATCTGTCACACTACATATCCAAAATTCTCGGTATTAGACAAGTACACTGCACATCAGGTCACCTCTGAGGGTCTTTGGTTGGGACTAAGGTGCATTTCCTTGAATGCTCACATATTAACTCCAGGGTTACTATTGGCAGTAAGGAGATTCACTACTGGTTGTGGTAACCCATTCAGAAATCTGTATAGTCACTTTCAATAGATAGTGGCTAACATTGATTATAATTATTAGGAGTATGTGAAATATAGGTTAAGATTCTCACAGCAATTGATTATAGATTGTGTTACATGTTGAAGAGTTCAGTGTGATTTCAAAGTACTAGGGTTTTAAGAAAATATCAAACAAGTATGTAGAAATTGAGAGCCTATTGAAAGCTATAACTAGCTTCAATTTTTTGTAATTTTTTTTTAAGAATTTTCCTTTCGAGAACTGGTCAAGATGGCATAGAAGGTAGATGCTATGCTCACCTACTCTCATGACCACACTAAAATTATAACAAATCTACAGAACAACCGACACTGGCTGAACAAAAGTCTTACAACTGAGGACATAGATAAGAGATCACCTTGAAACTGGTAGGAGGGGCAGAGATACCAAATGGCCCAGTCCCACAACTGCGTGTGGTGGCTGAGAATTGGGAGGGCTATCTTGGATGCAGAGTCCATCCGCCATCCCAGAGGAATGAGGGGTCCCGGCCCAGGGTTCCAGTGCCTGAAAGAGAAGTCCCCACATCTTCTGACTGTGAAAACCAGTGGAGGTTGTGGCTAAGTGAGATGGAGGGCTACAGGAGTCACAGATGTTCCTCGTAAAGGGCCTGTTTGCAGACTTACTCACTGACAGACTCACTCCCTCTGTTCTCAAGAGCTGGGGCAGCTGCTCAAAGAGTGCCAGGGAAATACAGGGAGGAACCGAGTTGTTAGGTTTTAAGGTAAGGGCTAGAGGGGCACCTTTCTCCAAGACAGAAGTGCCAGCAGTATCCATTGTTCCTTTGTTGAGCCCTCCTCCTCCCAGCATATTGACACAGGTGGCTGCCATATCTGAGTCTCCATCAACCTGGATAACAAAAGTCACTCTGCCCAGGTAATTACCTAAGACCTCACCTCTTCCATCTTGCCGGACCACCTAAGCTGCCTCCAGTGGTTTATTTCATACAAAAGGCCTATCTTGGCGCATGCTGTAGACTTTCCTAAAATCTCTCAAAGGCTCACAAAAACCAAATTAGCAGCATCTGGCCTCGACATGCCCCATACCTCTTTATGAGCAGCCCCAAGTCTGGCACTAGGGGCAGCTGGTCTTGGTTTCTAGATTGGTCTCTCTAGGCACCTATAAGCTCAGCATGGGGGGAAACCATCTGCAGACCCCTTGGTAACTCTTATGAGTTGGCTTTGGAAATGCTCAGGCTGTGGCTGAACTTGGCCTGCAGCTGGGCTCCTCCTAGGAGGCCTTTGGGTCAGCACAGCCATTGGCCTGCTTAACTACTACCAGAGCCAGTCGGCACACACAAAGGGCAGACTGGGCAGGCACCAGAGCCCTGCTAAAATGAATCCTGCTTCATATGGTCAGCCCCTCACTGGCCAACCCTCACAGTCAATCATCCCAAGATCAATCTCTTCTATTGAGATGCAAACAGATACCAAGGCTAAACTACAATGGGAGGGCACACACAACCCACATGAGGGACATGCCTTGAGCACCTTGCTCAGGTGACCAAGGAAGACTTTGCCAGTGGGCCCCACAGAACTCCTACTATATAAAGCCACTCTATTGAGACTGGGAAACTTATGAACTCTACTAATACATAGAAAGATACACAGGGAGGTAGCCAAAATTGAGAGACAAAGAAACATGTCCACATGAAAGATCAGAACAAAGCTCCAGAAAAGGAACTGAACAAAATGGAGACAAGCAATCTACCAGACACAGAGTTCAAAACACTGGTTATAAGGATTTTCAATGTACTTAGGGGAAGAATAGATGAACTTAGCAATGGGATAGAAAACATAAAAATGGAGATGGAAAACATAAAAGGGAACCAGTCAGAAATGAGGAATACAATATCTGAGATGAAGAGTACATTAGAGGGAATCAACAGGTTGAAAGAAGCAAAGGATTGAATCAGTGATTTAGAGGATGGGGTAGTAGAACACAGCAATAAGGAAAAAGAACCCTCCAAAATGAGGATAGTTTAAGGGACCTTTGGGACAGCATTGAGTGTAACAACATTCGCATCATAAGGGTACCAGAAGGAGAAGAGAGAAAGTAAGAAATTGAAAAGTTATTTGAAGAAATAATGATGGAAAACTTCCCTAACTTAATATAGGAAATAGACATACAAGCCCAAGAAGCTCAGAGAGTCCCGAACAAGATGAACCCAAAGAGGCCCACACCAAGACATATCATAATTAAAATGCCAAAGGTTAAATACAAAGAAAGACTCTTAAAAGCAGTAAGAGAAAAGCAATTGGTTACCTACAAGGGAGCTCCCATAAGACCGTCAGTTGATTTCTTAAGAGAAACTTTGCAAGCCAGAAAGGATTGGCACAAATATTCAAAGTGATAAAAGCAAGGACCTACAACCAAGATTACTGAACCCAGCAAAGCTATCATTTAGAATCAAAGGATGAATAAAGAGCTTTCCAGACAAGAAAAAGCTAAAGGAGTTTATCATCACCATGCTAGTATTACTGGAAATATTGGAGGTACTTCTTTAAGAAGAAGAAAAAATATGTATCAAAAATGAATAAAAAGTGGCAATAACTACATATCTATCAAAAATTATTTCAAATGAAAAAATATTAAATGCTCCAATTAAAAGATAGTTTGGCTGAATGGATAAGAAAACTAAACCCTTACATATGCTACCTACAGGAGACTCATTTCAGATTAAAAGACATACGTAGACTGAAAGTAAAGAGATGGGAAAAGATATCTTATGATGAACCTAGAGGGTATTGTGTGGAGTGGAGCAGTCAGATAGAGAAAGACAAATGCCGTATGATTTCATGTACATGCAGAATCTAAAGAACAAAATAAAAAAAATAAAACGTTCTCATAGATTCAGAGAACATTTTGAGAGTTACCAGAGAGGAGAGGGTTAGGGGGTGGAGGGCAGTCAGAAAGGGGAAGGAATTAAGAAATTCAAATTGGTAGCTACAAAATAATCATGGAGATATAAAGTATAGCATAAGGAATATATTCAATATTATTCTAATAACTATATATGGTGTCAGATAGGTAATACATTTATTGGAGTAATCGCTTCATGAGTTTTATAGATGTCTAATCCCTATGTTGTAAACCTGAAACTAATATAATATTGTATGCCAATTATAATTAAAAAACAAAAAATATATTATTTAAAAAAATAAAAAAAAGAATTATCCTTTTATCCAGTTATGAGCCAGATGGGAAAATATGTCTACTTGATTTGTAGTCCCTTTATAATGTTTGTCTAATTTTGATATTCAATTTATATATCATACTTTGCTTACAAAAAATATCATTGTTTCTTAAAATTAATTAACCTTTAGTGAAGAAAACATCATTTAAAAATAACCTATAAGCTCTGAAGGCAATTCCATAACAAATTTCCAGAAACACTGTTAATAAAGCTAGCAGATTGCTTTGAAAGGAAAGCATTTGTTTGGATATGTATGTTCTGGTAACGTTGATAAAATTTCTGCTATAAAATTTCTGAAAACATCACAAAGTAAAACATTTAACAATAATCAAAGGAAAGAAGAAATCTTCAATATCCATTTAAATGTATTCCTGATGCTTCTATAATATTCATTTTAGCATAGCTGCTACAACTTTAAAAATAATGGCTAAACATCCTAAGAGTCCCCTGGTGACCATTTCTGTCATACCATATAGAGGAACACAGAGAACTGTTTGAATAGGTTTGAATGAAGTTCTACCAACTCCAAGATTGGAATGAGATCTCCCAGTCCGCCATTACATGAGTGATGATGCTTCTCTCATTCTTTGGATATCTCCAGACATCTCAAGATTAATCCAGCTAAATGTAATCTTAGATCTGTTCTTCCTATTCTTTTTCTTCTAGATAATATATTCAGTTTCTAAAGCCAGAAATCTGGGGTTACCGCCTCTTTCTAACCATACAAATCTGAATTATCAGCAATTTATCTACAAAATATACTTTCAAATCTTCAATTCCTTTTCATGTGTATTTTTATGAGCCTACTTCAGATCATTACATAAGTCACCTCCTAAACTATTTCCTTTTTCACCTCCTTTCCACAAATTATTATTTGCAGAGCAGCAAAGGGGTCCTCTTAATAGGTAAATCTAAGCATGGGGCTCCCTTGCAATGATCACTTCAGTTGCAGTTTATTTTACTTAGAATGAAATCTAAAGTCTTTGCCATACCCTATATGGCCTTGAATGGTTTACTCCTTTCCCCACCTTGTTTTTCTCTCCAAAATCCTGTGAGCTCCAACTTCACTGGTCTTCTCTGAGTTCTTTGAACAAGGAACATTTTTTTCTTGTCCCTCTGAATGTGTTCTTCTTATTGGTTATGTTGAGATTCTCACTCTTTGCATTAGCTGAAATACCAACTTTTTGAAGAATCTATTCCTGATCATCCTATTCTAAGTATATTCCCCTAAGGTGCCCTCTATTCTATTTGTTTTTTCTCAAACATTTATTAGATTTTCTTTTTGTCTATCACTCAATATTAGAAAGTAAAATTCATAAGGACAAGAGTCATATCAGTCTATTTTACCATCAGATAACCAAAACACAGAATCTTACACAAGTTATATTCTAAAACATTTGTTCAATGAGTATTATTGTTTCTCATCGTCATTATTGTATGATTAAATGCCCCTTATTCTGTGCTGTTGCTACCTCCCCACTCTTTTCCTGTTACCAGGTTCATCTTTATTAAACCGACTAGAGCACATTATCATTTTGTTTTCTGCAAACTATTTATGTTTCCTTAATCTATAAAATAAAGACAGAGGTACTCAGATGAGAGTGATTTTCAAGATTCTCTAAAATTACCCAGGATTATCTTCTTTATATCATACCTCATAAACAATAAAGTATCTCATGTTCCAGCCACACTGATCTACAAAATTAACTTGTGATCTAATATAATAGCCCAGATATTTCTCATCA
Source organism: Pteropus vampyrus (assembly GCF_000151845.1). Taxonomy (NCBI): domain Eukaryota; kingdom Metazoa; phylum Chordata; class Mammalia; order Chiroptera; family Pteropodidae; genus Pteropus; species Pteropus vampyrus. The sequence continues at coordinate 2,139,102 of NW_011888814.1, read as the reverse complement.
TTAGCCCTAAAAGTGTGTTTACTTCAACTCAGTGAAAAACTCAACCTACCTGATTAATATAGAACGAAACGCCAAAGAGAACTCCCTAAACCTTTCAAGTCAATGTAATTCCAGTCATTTTAACATGTCATCATTGAACATTCAGTAGCTTCAAGTCAAAGGATTCAATTCCGAGAGAGGGACCATGTTCCTTTAGAAAGGGAGCCCATAGAATCTGATGAAGTTTCAGATCATGCCATGACACTATAATACAAGGAAACCCAAGCCCTGGAGAAAAAAGAAAAATCATTTACTCCATTTTATTTTCTCCTATCTTCTAGTACAATAGCAGGGCAGTTAAAAAGGTGATTTATATAAAACTAAATTCTTGTAACTACAGGTAGGATTTATAGGAGAAATATACTCAAGGAAACAACAATAAACAACGTGGAGAAGATCTTGGCTATTGGGAAGAAACAGCAGCACTTTAGCATCTTGTCATTCTGAGATGGGGTTTCCTCTTTTCAAATAAGGATGCACACAGGAAAGCTACAAGAGTCAGCCATCGGGAAAACAATGGGTAAATTTACTGGGATATGAAATGTGAAATTCATCCTTGGTTAATATTTTTGTAGGGAAGTAGAAACTACCTTTCGGGAATTTTAACTGCCTTGGAAGGGACAGAATTTCTCATTATTTATTTGTCTTTTAAAAGAGTAATACATAGGACCCCTTTACTAATATAATCTTTCAAGACGAGGTTAGCAAGCACTTTCTACATAAGAATATCATATAATTAGATCATTTGGCTTTCAGAAACTGAGCCACTCTCAGTGGGATTTGCAAACTACCTGCCAACACAAGCTCTGCTCTTGGAGCCAGGTTCCAGTGGAGAACTACCAATGGCAATGCAACTTTCTATCACTGACAATTCTGTAGAGTCCTCCTTCTGTTTGTAAATTTCTGAAGCAAAAGCAAAGAATAATAAATAGGTCTGTCAGCAATATGGTGTAGGTGAAAGAACAGGAATTCGAGTCAGGATTATAAATCCTCACATGATTACTGCAGCTATCTAGATGTGTGAATTTGATTTTAAAAATATCACTCAAGTTCCAGGACCTCTGTTTCTTCATCTTTACATGAAGTCTCGTTTAGATGATCTTATATGTTTCTGCTTACTCTAAATTCTATGAGTTAATGATGAATGCATCGAAATTGTTAGTGTGTATTGTTTTAAAAGAAAACGTCATAGTATAGTGCCGTCAGCCTCATACTTTTTAAACTTTTCCACTACGTTTTCTCCTAGGCAGAGATTGGTAAATTTCTTTGAAGTTTCTTGTTTTTTCTTAAAAATTATGCAAATTTATTTTACTCCATAAGGTATCTTTGTTCATTTCAATACAAAGTGATTAATATAATTACTTAACATTAGGAAAAATGTCAATATAAAAAACATTAGTACCGTACTTATCCTGTGATATTAACTATCTCCTGGCACACATCAGGTTAGTAAATGAAGTTTCAGTCCAATGTTCAGCACATTTGAATTGAGTATAGCTGGAAACATACAAACATAAGTGGGAAAGGAACAAATGTGTCTGGAAAGAGGGTGGTAGGAGGTGAAATCTGGAAGATTGTTGGCAAAGGAATTGAATGAAGTAGCAGAGTTCTACAACTACAAATAACACTAGATATAGAGGATTTTTAGCTCTATAGATTATTACGGATGAAGGGGTGTTGAGATTCAAATCAAGCAAAGCTCACAATGATTCTCTCTTGGAGCATTTTGTGCCAACTGTTTAAGGCAACGAACTTTGAGTACAATATTTTAAAATTATTCCAACAAGGGTTAAATGCTTTGTTAGAGATTTTGTTTATCTAAAAAACATTTTATATACAAATGATTTTTAGACTTCACAACAATTTGAGTATACATTTCATAGTTTAAATTTACTGGGATATGAAATGTGAAATTCATCCTTGGTTAATATTTTTGTAGGGAAGTAGAAACTACCTTTCGGGAATTTTAACATCAAGAAAATATAGAAAGGACTGTAATTCCATTCCTAAAAATGACAAAGGGCCTCATAAGGAAAATAAAGGACCAAACTCCTTAGCTGGAATTTCCTCCTTACACTGGTGATAAATTACACCATGGTATAATTCAGGGAACAATTCAAGGAATAGAAATATGTTCTTTCTGGAGGAGAAAATGAAATAAATGCTGAATCATAACTGTCTTTAATTTGTAAGTGGTTGTAATATTCTTTCTTGAGGTTTTAATTATCTAGCTATCTGCAGGCGAAGAGTTAGAACAAATGACCTTTTTTTTTTTAAGTTTCTGTAGTATACTGTTTTTCTTTTTTGCTTAAAAAATACTTTTATTTAATTTTTCAATTACAGTTGACATCCAATATTATTTTATATTGGTTTCTGGTGTAGTATGCTGTTTTTTTAAAATCACTGTATAATAGCTGGCAGACATCCCCTAAACTCTGATTATCCCAGAAAAAAGGGAATTAAAAATTAAGCTAAATATCCAGTTTTCTACTGTACAAAGTACTAAATACCTCTCCCAACTTCAGGTTCTATTTTTGTGCTCTTCTTAGATTTATAGGCACACTATTCAGTAATGAGCAGATTATTTAAAATTTATTTTATTTCACAATTTGAATTTATAAAATGATTTGTGAAACAAGGTCTGAGAATAACATGCAACCTTTTCCCAATTAACCAATGGAAATCCAATTATTTTAACATCTTTCTTCAAATGCCTAAAGGAGTAACTGAATGAGACCCATGTAATTATAGTACTTCCAAGTTTCTCAAGTTTTTTATAGATTAAAAAATTGTAAAAGCTAGTAGCTAGAAACCATTAAACATACAATAAGAAGGGCCTCATTCTTTTAGAAACTAACCCCTACAATTGAAATGCATGTTTCTTGAGACTTGCCAGTGAAGTATGGATGCCTGGGATTTTAGTGTGTGTATACAGTAAACAGTATAGGTATTCAATGCAACATTATAAGAAGGATAAAACTTAATTATTGAAAAATTATGTGAAAAAATTTGTAAAACTAATATGTATGGCTCACATGAAATGCAGTAAAACAGATGTGGCTGTTTCATCTTTCAATATATTTCTTCATTATTTATTTAGTACCTTAGCATCATACTTTATGTGTTATTTCCTTTACTGGTGAATGATTCATAATTACTTTATTTAATGAGAAACTACTTTACACAAAATGAGTGTTGTGAGGAGACATAGGTATGGAAGCAGAGTTCAACATTAGCTCTTTATTTCACGAACTACAAGTTTAAATGTTTGGGCATAGGGGATTTGAAAGATGCCTTATGGTGTTTTTCTCAGATACACTTGCTTGTTCAATTTCAGCCTGAGTTGTTGACAAACACTTTGTATACAAATCCAGGGACAAATTAGCAACAATGCGATAGTTCTCTATCTGCTCATTGGTAGTAAGCAATTCACAAAAGCCACATTTTGAGTAGAGAGAGCTATTCGCTTAACTATAGGATGGGCTGGGAAAGCAGCAAGAACCAAGTCTCAGTATTCATTTTTGATAAGGCACACTTCGGAGTTTGGAGAAGTCAATTGCTTGTGCTGAAACACACTTTTCTGGTAAGAAAAGAATTCAACAGAGCTGTGACAGCAGAGGACAACCTGTGGAGCCTAAACACAGTAGGCCAAAGGTTTCTTCCTATGAACATCCTTTTCTAACCTCTGTTAGTGATTTTCCCAAGGAAGTACAGCAAGAGCCCTGTGATGATTCAAGCGTTCTATAACCTTTGATGATATTTTAAATATCATTAAAAGGAAGGCTTGAAAGGTCATTTTGTTAGGAGACAAACCTTGGAACAAAGTCTGTTTTTCACTTTATTGTGGAGAACAGAAAATAAAATCTTTTTGTACTGGTATCTCTCTGCATCTTTATCCATTTGTTCCTTTCTAATCTCAACAATTCAATCATGGTTTTCTGGACACAGATTAGAATTTTAAAAACAATTCTTTCCATTCTCCCTTTTACACACTTCACCCCCAACTCCAACCAAATAAATATCACAAAACCCAGTCATATTCTTTCAGCAAAAGTTCATTTTTACTTCTGAAAATATGGGGTACCAAATCACAAATCTTCCATGTCTGGGCAAAAGGAAATCTATGGACTTCTGCAAATTATTTTGAAAGGTTGTGTTCTCTTACTTCAGCTTTCTTTAAGATTCTACTTCTTAATACAAAATTTTGAATTTATAACAAAACTGCAGCTTCACATTTTGGAAAAGCACGATATAATAGGATGACAGATGATGTGTGTAATGGTTAAATACTATCTGCAAACAGGAGTTTATTAAATAACAAAGCATACAAAGCATAGAGGAACCCAGATAGTAGTCATTGAGGCAGTAATGGTTCAATACTTCGAGAGGGTTGTTGTGGACTGTAGAACATGGTGTTTAGTAAGCAAATATCCTCCCTTAATAAAAGAAGTAAAACTTAAGGCATTTGTGATTTTTTGGGGGATGGCAAGATGGGCGTTTTCAGAACTGATATGAGAATAGCTTTTGATAGATGTGAAGTTGGAGTTGTTCTAAGAACAACAACTGAGTGGGTGAGAGAATAAAAGGGCACGCTGGTTCATAATCTTGAAAATACACATTAATCTACATAATCAAGCAATAACAACAAGGTGAGCAGATGAGAAGCATGCTGCTAATGTTCCCCTTCAGTGTGAAGACATGCATTTTTTAAAAAGAGAGAATGCAGCTTCTTTGAAAATGATATCACCTTGGAATGACTAAACAAAGCTCGAAAAATAATTAGTTTCCTCATGAATAGTGATTGCATGGTATATCTATTCTGTGATTATTTCAGGGCAAGTGATTGATTTGTTTCCACTGGACCTTGCCTCTCAAGCAGACCAGATACACAGGTATCTCTCGAAACCTTGTTGAAAATTCAAAATTTCAGGCCCCATCTCACAGTGGAATCAGACTCTGCATTTTATTGAGATTCCCAGTGATTTGTGTGCATGCGAGAGTGGGACAAACATGAGTTCAGGAGATTCTTATTTTTCCTTCATTTTGGGACAGAGGTGGTTAAAACCAGTTGCCCTGCATAAAACACTTGGTTCCAGCACTGTGAAATTTTCTGTTACCGAGGTGGAATCTTGCTTCTTATTCTTAAAGTGTTTTAATGATGGTTCCATAATCCTCAGGGATCCCAAGAAGTGCAGCTTATTCACCTAAGAGGTGTTGTAGAGGGCTGCCTCACTTACTTTCATCATCCTTTCTGTTCTTTCAAGGTAAGGGCGATATAGTCAGATATCTTCTGTATACATCACACATGCCACTGAGTATTTGGGTTTTGTAAGGAGAAAATATGATAACATACCTGAAAGCACTCAGCCCATAGTAGGCATTCAAATAGATATGTATTATGAGATGGTTACTATATTTCCAAATTATTGCAAAACAACAGCGTATATTTAAACATTCATTATTTCTGTTTATATGCACAGGATGTGGACTTTAAGTCCAGGGTAGATGACTTACATACTGGTTTTCATTTATAGTTAAAGGGTGCATGGAAAAAGGGCAGCCTTATGAATGTGTAACCTGTGCTTAGAATAGCCCTACACTTAATTTAAAGCTCAGCTATGACTGTCTCGAAATTTAAAAATAGTTTTTGTAAGAGGCCCTGCATTTTCATTTCGAACATTATGTAGCTGTACCTGTGTGAAAGAGATCTAGAGGCAAGCAGAGCCAGCTTCTTAAACTCCAACCAGAAATCGTGCCTTTAAGTTCTCTTGCTGCACTTTAGATGGGAACATTCCTCAGAAATGGCTTCATATTGCAAAATCATAAGGTTCTGCAAGTTTCAAAATTTATAAAACTCAAACTCAAATGTGTTTTTGCATGGCAATTATAGGAAAATAATGGGTAACATCAAGATATCCACACTATACACGTTAGCCTTCCCCAGTGTTGGTATGTTCACATTAATGGATCTGTTTCTGGCAAAGTCTCAGTAACTCTGACTGCCGAGAAACATTTAATAAGTTTTCAAGGCTACTGAAAATAGTGTGAACACTTATGTCAGGGCCAACAGAGTGCTGTGGAACCCTCCCCTCATCAATTAAATTAAAAAATGTTGGCTAATAATTTTAGTCAACCTATGCTCTAGGGTATCATAGCGGAAATGCAAGCTTTTTTTTTAAAAAAAAAATACTATCTTAGTCTCCCTCAGCTTAATAGGCTATGGACATTATCAGAATCTTCAATACAGTGATTCAGTAGCTGTTGTAGTATTGCATTCTTAACTGTGCAAGAAAAAAATCTAGAGTATTATGAACTACTTTGCAATACTAGCATGGTATTTTAAAAGATGATTAATCTGCTGAAAATCAACATCATATCTTACCTTAAGTACAGAAAAATCTCACTAACAGCAGCCAGAATTCTTTTGCATGACAGACGAGTGAGCCGTACATACTCGACTCCTTAGAGGGCACACTGCCTAACTGGTCAGCTGCCTTTTTTAATGAAAGCTATTTAATTGTGAAAGCCAGCCTGGCCTTTGAAATTCTGGCAGATTGTGCTACGTCAGACACTAGTCTAAACTGTGAAGGGATTTTTCACCATTAGGTGTTTTGAAGAGTTGGTAGCCATATTTAAATTTAATCACTAAAGACTAGTCTTCCTAATGCTGTGGTTGAGTGAATAAGATACTGGAAATCATGTAACTGTTTAAGGTTGGGAGTAAAGAATAGAAGAATGAGGGAAGCCCAAACAATTGAAGTGAGAATACAGAGAAAAACAAAGAATAAGAACTATGAAGACTATACAAAATTCAGCACTGGACTTCCAGAAACAAAATATTAGAGACAAATCAAACTATTGGGCTGGAAACAGAGGTACTACAAATTAGACTAAAAAAATAAATAAA
>NW_011888814.1:2119905-2130913 GCF_000151845.1 Pteropus vampyrus | reverse complement strand
AATAAGAACTATGAAGACCATACAAAATTCAGCACTGGACTTCCAGAAACAAAATATTAGAGACAAATCAAACTATTGGGCTAGAAACAGAGGTACTACAAATTAGACTAAAAAAATAAATAAATAAAATTAAAAAAAAAAAAAAAAGAAACAGAGAATGGTGCCATAACCAGGCACTCTGTTAATAGAATATGTGGCAACACCATTAAGAAATTTTTTATATATTTGCAAATGAAAGAAATGCCTGGATAATTAATCTCTGCTTGGATGGATTTCTGTTGCCTGAGACTTTCAGTTGTGCTACTATATGTAATATAAGATTCTTTGTTCTAAAACCATTGAAAAGCAAATATATACAAAATAAGTCATAAAATCATCAAGATGCTGGTGCCTCCGTGCCTTCTTCATACTGCCTTCTATGCTTGTCTGGATTTTAATTTATGATTTTCCATCTTTATATATTGTTTTTGTCTTAATGCTGGACTATATTTGATCACAGCGCATCCTTCAGTTAGATTTATCAAATATTTATAGACATATGAAGATTAATTTTTCTGGAGTATAGGTCTAATCAAGTAATCTTCAACAACTCTGTGCCTCCTACAGACATATTCTTTACACACATTGAATGCACTCCTTGGTCTGGGCTTAAACTTCATTTGACCTTATCTGTTACTACTCTCTTTCATATACTCTAAGCTACAGTCAAATAGACCTACTTCACATTTCTTGATTAGGACTCATGCCATTGGTTCCTGTTTTCTTTGTCTGAAATGCTCTTCCTCCATCATGCATAGTTCAGTCCTACCCATGCTATGTTCAAAACTTACATCACGGCCTCTGTGTAAACTCTCCTACTTATTCTCCAAAGAGAGAGCAGTACTCCACCTTTTTATTTTGAAATCCAATTATCTGTATCCTTCCTTTTTTAGTATTTATCCTGTTTGACTTATATTTTAGCTACATACATGTTTTATTTATCACGTTGAGAATAATCTGTATTTATTGTGTGTCCACTAAAAAGTCTAACACCGGTGCCTTAAGCACAAAATTGAATAAACATTTGAAGGAATCAATATAATGAATAAATATTTACCTGGGATAAAAGTATAAAAAGAGATAAATAGTAATATGGTTTGAGAGTGGATACGACTAGAAAATAAAATTGAGAATCTATAGTTTTCTTACCCTACAAATGTTTTAAATTGAATATTCAGGAATATTTGATACCATCCTTAATTGCATCAATCGAGTGATGTCAGTGGGGATGGCAAAGTAGGATCTCTGGAAATCGCACCTACATAAAAGCAATTACAACACTGACAAAAATTGTCAAAATATACTTTTTCAGAAGTCTGGAAATTAACCAGAGGCTTGCAACATTCTGTGGATTGTTTGTTTAAAAATTGGCTGAATATCCATTAAAAAGTGAGCTTTGTCATGTTTTAGATCTCTATTCTCATTCTGTTCTTCCTAGTACTATCGTAGCCCTTAAAACCAACAGCCCTGTAACCACATTAAAAGTAGCCATCTGGAAGAAATGCAGGGTTAGTTTAACATTTGAAAATCAATCACTGTAATACATGACATCAATAAATAAGAGAGAAAAGTATATGATACAATAAATAAGAGAGAAAAGTATATGATCATTTCAAGATACAAAAACATTAGATAAAATCTAATGTTCTTTCATGATAAAATCACCTAGCAAACTAGGAATAAAAAGAAACTAGCTCAATCCAATAAAGGAATTCTATGAAAAACCTACAGCTAACATTGTTCTTAACGGTGAAATTAAGATCAGGAAAATAATATTTTACTGGAGTTCCTAGTCAGGGCTATTAGGCAAGAAAAAGAAATAAAAGGCATCTAGATTAGAAAGGAAATCTATTTGTAGATGACATGTTCCTGTATACAGAAAACCCGAAGTAATACACACACACACACACACACACACACACACACACACACACACACACACACACTGTTAGAGCCAATGAACTAGTTCTGTATGATTGCAAGAAACAAGATTAATATGCAAAAATCAATTGTATTTCTATACACTATCAATAAGCAATCCAAAGACAAAATTAAAAACAATTCCATTTACCATAGCTTCAAAAAAGAATAAAATACTTAGGAATAAATTTAATAAAAGAAGTTCAAGCTTTGTGCACTAAAATCTCTAAAACATCATAGAAAGAAATTGAACACCAAAGTGAATGGAAAGACAGCTTCGGTTTTGATTGTTAAAGGGGCAATATTCCCCAAATTGATCTAAAGATTCGGCACAAACACTTTCAAAATCCCAGCTGGCCACATTGCAGACATCGAGAAGCTGTCCTAAAATTCACATGAAAATTAAAGAAATCTAGGGTAGTCAAAACAATCTTGACAATGAAGAACAAAGTTGTAGGACTCATACTTTCTGATTTCAAAGCTTACTACAAATCTTCACTAATCAAGACAATATGGTACTGGCATAAAAGCAGACATATGTAGATAAATAAAATAGAATGAAGAATCTAGAATAAACCCTCATATTTATAGTCCATTTATTTTCCACAAGAATGCCATTGCAATTCTACTGGAATAGAATAGTCTTTGCAATGAGTAGTGGGACAGCTGGATATTAATATGCAGAAGAAAAATGAAGTTGGATCCTTCTGTACACCAAATACAAAAATTAACTCAATGTGGATCAAATTCTAAATGTAAAAATTAAAACTTAAACTAACAGAAAAAATATAGGTGTAAATCTTCATAATCTTAAATTAAGCAATGTTTTCTCAGAACACCAAAAGCAGGGGCAACAAAAGAAAAAATAGATAAATTAATTTCATCAAAACTAAAAATGTTTTATTTCAAAGAACACTAACAAGAAAGAGAAAAGACAGCCCATGGAATGGTAGAAAATATTTGTAAATCATATATCTGATAAGGAATTTGTATCTAGAATATATAAAGAACTCTTACAATGCAATGATATAGAGATAACTCAATTAAAAATGGGCAAAAAATGAGCAGACATTTCTCCTAAGAGGATACACAAATGGCTAGTAAGTATGTGAAAAGATGCTCAATATCGTTAAGCAAAGGAAAATGAAAGTCAGTATCTCTTTGCACCGACTAGGATGGCTATAATAAAAAATATAAATAATATGTGTTGGTGTGGATCTGTGAAATTGAAACCCTTACACATATCTAGTAGAGATCTAAATGTTGCAGCCAGTTTAAAAAAGCAATATGGAAGTTGCTCAAAAAGTTTAACACTGAGTTACCATATGACACATCATTTCTACTAATTATAGTACCAAGAGAGCTAAAAAAAAGATATGTTCATGCAAAATCTTGTACATGAATGTTACTAGCAGAATTAATAATAAACCCTGCAAAGTGGAAACAAGGCAAATGTTTATTGATTGATGGATATAATAAATATATATTATATCTATATATGTATATCTAAATATACATATATATTTATATAAGATGAATATATAAGAAAATGTGCTATATTTATGCATATATACGTGTATATTATTCAACCCTAAAACTGAATGATATACTAATATATGCTATAATATGAATGAACCTTGAAAATATTATGTTAGGTAAAAGATGCTGGGTACAAAAGACCACACATGGTATAACTCCACCTGCATGAAATGTACAGAATAAGCAAATCCATAGAGACAGAAAGTAGAGTACTGACTGCCAGGGTCTTGTGAGAGGGGAGAGTGGGGAGTGACTGCTACTGGGTATAGGGTTTCTTTTTGGATGATGAAGATGTTCTGGATCTAGATAGTGGTCACAGTTGTGCAACTGTTCCAGACATTGCCAAGGTTGCATGCGTGTGAAAATTTCCCCACTGAGAACCACCGATGTAGACCTATGTGCACTGATGTGGAAAATCTCAAAAATGTATTTTTAAATAATTATAATAATAAAAATGTAGAACAAATTGCACAGATTGTTTGCAGTTTAAGAGAGAAACAAATTTCAAATGGATAGGGTAGAAATAATCTGAAAAATAATTTTCTTAAGTGAATAATAGGTAGTAATATTTTATCTACGTCAAAGGTATGCTAGAAGTTACATTTATGAATGTTTTTCTTTTTATAATTGTTAGATGAAAGATGATGCACCATAAAAAAGGTAGTTTTCTTGTTACATTATGTACTTAAGACAGTGCTGAAAAATATTCAGTCTACTTTCCATGATGATTAAAGCATAATTATATAAATAAAAGTAAATCAAACTTTTGCATATTTGAGACAAGAGAATACAAAGAGCACCTGTTTCTACTTTAATTGCCAGAGAGAACACTGAATCTAAATTGGATTCTCTACAGAAAGAGACACCACCTTAGTTTAAAAATACCAAGGTAAAATGGCAGTAAAAGGTAAAGCATCCTTATTAAGGCTCACTTAACAAGAATATTAGTAGTGAATGATAGTAATCACTTATAGAGAATAATGTTACTTATATAATACTTACAGAATAATAGTAATCATTTACATTTTAGGATTAATTAAATGTGTCCAGCCTTGCACTGCCTGTTTTAAATTATATTTAATTACATGGACTGTTTCAACTTTATAGCTAAGAAAACTGAGGTTTAATTAGATTCAGGACATATAGGCAACAAGTGGTGAGACTGGGTCCCGAATTCAAGTTTATTTAATGACTAAGCCCATGTATTACATCAACTTCTCATATAGTTTTAAAAAGTCTTGAATCTTATGAATCAGAATAGAACAAAGGGTATGACTTGTACTACATTTCTTATTACATAGAGTGGAATTTTCAATGCCATCTTTGCCAGTAGAGGTAAAAATCATTTAGTAAATATGTTTTCATGTGACAGGGACCAGAGATACTTTCAAAACGGGAATCATGGTGGGTCTCGAGAAGGCCAAGATATGATGGTTGTCTCTACCCAAAGAATCAGGGCAGGAGATCGAAGTTGGAAATGCTTAATTGCTTGGTGTGGGGCCAAGATTTGAACCTATGTCTATCTCATTGCTGACCTCTTGGTCGTTCTACAGCACCATGCTGCTTCACACAATCCTGCAGTGTAGATGAAACGTATCAAACACAGGGTTTGGCACCAGCCGCAACCCTCAACTGTGTACCCAGAGGATGGGTACAGAACTCAGGAGCACACTCACCCTCTGCTCAGAAAGCTGAAAGCCTGATTTCTGAAAATGATCCCTCAGGGGCTCAGACACCCTGCAGTCCACTTGGGATATTGGAGAAGCTGTTCCTCAAAAGGAGCACCCACTGCATATTCCACCCAGGATGATGAGCTATAAAAGGTGCTTCCACATTATTATTATATTTGAACTCCATAACTACCCATTAAATAGTAATCAAGATTCTATTATGATTTAATTTTATAAATGAAGAGATGGAGATTCAGAGAATTTAAGTAACTTCTAGTAGGTCACAGGTCAATGAGTGGAAAAACTCAAGTAGGTCTTTTAATCCCATAAGTAGTGTTCTTTCTATTTCACCAGGCTCCATATGTAGACTACATAATTTTTTTCTCTATTAAAACATTTCTGTGCAGGTTAACAATAACTAAATCTCTCACATAATTTGTAGAGTCCCTTCTCATCTTTCTCTCAGGAGTAGAAAGGAACATTTCAATATACTTCTGAGGACAATATTTGCTTTCACAAACTGTTTCTGAATCTGAGTCTTTATTTCTATCTGCTCTACTTTATTTCCAGAATTCTTTTAAAATGTTTCCATAGAAACTATTGAAGAAGAAAATGATGAGCTATGTAATATTCTCAATGGATGTCTTTCTGAATTTTGTACATTCATTCCTCAAGAGATTTGAGATTTTTTTTTTTTGGGAGATAGGATATATTTCTGTAGGGGATTCTCTTTATATGTCTCCTGAATGTTTTAGGTTATAAACTCATGCTCTGCAATTTTGATGAAATATTCCAAATACTGTGAAATATTCATGTTTTATTATTGCAGCTTAAGTGAGGGTGCCCTCATCTATTTTACCTGCAGTAACTTCTCGCTGCTCAGCATCTCCACAACTTCCCAATGCTGAGGTTGGGTCACGGAATACTGGAAACTACATAGCTCTGTCTAGCCATAGTGGATAAATTATTGCAGAAAGCCCATGCAGCTGGAGTGAGATGACACAGAAGAAAAGAAACAAAAAAAATGTACACTTTAGCTCAGTGGTGTACTTGAAGGAAAAGAAAAGAGGTGACAGACAGATTAATCCCAACACTGGGAATTTGGTCACATTTAGATGATCATTGAGGTCCAACATTTTTCCATAGTAATACATTTAATACCCATGAATTCTCTAAAATGAGGAAATTTGATAAATGTAGAGAATGTTGAAATTTTCCCTTATAGCTATTTACATGACTTTATTATTTACATCTGTACCATAAAAGGCTTGAAGTGAAGGCCATAATTCTGTCAATAGGTAAGAAGCTCCGCAGCTTTTGTTCAGTGCACAGGAAAGAGCAATAACTAATGCTGTCTGCTGCTGCATGTCCTAAATTATATGCTCTTATCTTCACTGGACAGTTTTATATTTTAGGATTTCCTTTATCCGCCCCTTTAAGCTGATCAAATTGCAAAAATCACTGAACGGAATTCTATATTGGCCTCACACGTGAGCTGGTGGACCTATAAATTAGCTAAGTGAGAAGAGGGTTATATATTCCAAGGGATACTATAGTTCTTTGTTGGTGAGAAGTTTTAATACTTTTAGTAATGGACTATTACAAGGACTTCTTGTGAGAAAAGGCAGAAAATAATTAATTGATAAGAGTGGTTTATAGTAGTACTAAAGGGCTGTTGTAATGTGAGCTTTTTGAATCCTATGTTACGAGTTTAATACGCTATATGCTAGACAACATAATATGGAGTTAGATTTCTTTAGCTATCACCTGCATTTCCTGCAGAGAAGTAAATCCTAAACAGGAAGGCTAAATCTTCTTTCTCTGTCCACACATTAATTCTGTTAAAAACAGCCAGCTTCTGCAACAACTACCTGCGTGGTAGTTGTGTCTTGGAAACCACTTTACCTAACACTAAAACACCTTTGTTTATGCCATCCTACTTTGAATGTTCTTTCTTTCCTTCTCCTACCTATGGGATTCAGTTCAAATGTCGTCTCCTCTAAACAGATTTCTCTAGAAAGTCTGGTCATTGGATCCTCCGTGTTCTCTCCACATTTTTAAAAGGGTTCTACCACTGCAGTGTCAGGCTTGTAAGTACATACTATGTGGCAAGCATTTTTTTTTTAACACAAAGGCCACTAATATGTGTAAATACAAATGTAGTCTATACTCTGAAGAAATTTATAATGTTGTAACTACTATTTATGTATCTGATTCACTTAATAGAATAGCATATAAAGCCCAAGAAGACAGACACTGTTTCATTTATCTTTGCATTCTCAGCACCTGACACAAGGATTTACACAGAAAAAAAAAAATGCTTCAGGTGCTTATTGATTGGATATGTTGTAGTAAAGACACATATCTTATTTATCAGATAAAAGACGAATCTTAAAATATTTATAGATGCAAAAACTTAAATAAAATTGAACCAAAATTAGAGAATTATATATAATAGAATATTTTCATTTTTTTGGTAAAAATAATATGTGACTCGATTCATTCTGTTGTTCAATTAACAAGCATTCATTGAGATAATACATAAACCACGTTAAGATATTTTCCCACTTCTGTATATTATACTAAATTTTGAAAATCACATGAAGTTATTTAGAATTAGAAACAAAGGAAATTTGCAATCATTTTTCCCAGATTTCTAATAAGTGATGGTAAATGATGTCTTAATATAAGCAATGATGTTCATCTGGTTATTAGACACATCGTTGCTTGTCTTCTCTATTTTGAAAAATCAATTTACAATTTACTTTCACAGTCTACTGGTTTTCTTTTTAATTAACTCTTATTAGATTATCTGAAATTAAAAGCTGATGAAATTTGACGTACATTTGGAAATGCTGACATTCTTAAACATCTAATACTCTGTCCATAGAAGTTGGATTTCAATAAAACTCATTCCAATGGGACACATTTAAATATTACACATTCGATAAAACTCTAACAGTCAATAGGACTATATTTAATTTTAGTATTCTAAATTTTAAGCCTGAAAGAGTAGAACTAAATTATTAAAATGATATTTGGATAATTTATTTAGGATTTATTGAGACAAAAAAAAGTTTTTTGGTATCTGACTGCTCAATATAGATATAAGAGTGGAGAGGCACTGGATATTTGAAGTCTGATTTCATCCCGTTGATATGCAATGTATAAACTCCTGGAAAAAAGGTGTACCCTCTGACGTGAAGCTTTAATGTTGTGATTATCCAATATAGATGCTTTCAAATTTCTTTAAGAGAAGAAATCATTCTGAATAAACTAAAGAAAATAAATGAAAAACATACGATAATCTCAATATATGTAGGAAAAAAAGTTGAAAAATTCACATCCGCCCATGACAAGAACTCTCAGAATGTAGAAATAGAAGGTAATTTCCTCAGCCTAGAGAAATTGTATCTAGAGAATACCTAGACATAGTGCTGTACATTTTTGTGAAAGGCTAAATGCCTTTCTCCTCTAATCAGAATCAAAGCAAGTATGTCTGCTCTTACCATTCCTGTTCATTATTTTACTGAAGACCAATGCAATGAAGCAAGAAAAAAAAAGGAATATAGATCAGAAACCAAGAAATAAAATTGTCTCTACTCACAGAGATATGATTGTCTACATAGATAATGTCAACAAATCTGTATAAACACTACTAGAATATGTGAGTTTAGCAAGGTGGCAAGATGCAAAGTCAACATACAAAAATTAATTTCATTTTTATAGACTAGCAACTGGAAATTGAAAAAATTACCATTTAAAATAGCACCAAAACCATGAAATACATAAGTGTAAGTCTAACAAAATGTGCAAGATTTATATGCTAATTACCACAAAATACTGATGAAAGAAATTAAAGGGGATCTAAATAAATAAAATATACTGAGGAAGGCTCAATACTGTTAAAATGTCAATTCTCCTCAAAGCTTGTCTAGAGATTCAGTGTAATTCCAGTACAAATTTTAGAATTTTTTTTTTGTAGAAATGCATAAGTTCATTTCAAAATTTATGTGGAGATGCAAAGTATACAGAATAGCCAAAAATAATTTTGAAGAAGAGCAAAGTTAGAGGACTCATTGTCTGATTTTAAGACCTGCTATGAAGCTACATAGTAAACAAGATAGTGTGGTATTGGCAAAAGATAGACAAATCAATGGAACCAAAGAATGAGTTGAGAAATACATTCACACATATATGGTCAGTTGATTTTTCTATAAAGATATTTAGGCAATATAATGGAAAAATGGTAATTTTCTGATCAAATGGTGCTAGAAAAATGGGACATTTACATTGAAAAAATCATCAATCCATACTTAACATTATATACAAAAATTAAGTCAAATGAATTAGAAACCTAAATGTAAAAAGAAAAACAATAAAACTTGCAAAAAAACAGAAAAAAATCTTCATAACCTTATGAAATTAAACTCTAAAAGTGTGACAATTAATGGAATGAAAACTTACATAAATTTGTGTACATAAAAATTAATAACTTCTACTATTTAAAAGACACTGTTAAGAAAACGAAAAGGTAAACAACAGCCTGGGAGAAAATATTTGTAAGAAAAATACACTATAAAAAGATTATATCAAGCATATACAAACTTTTGATTCTCAATTAAAAAATGCATAACCCAATTAAAAAAATTGATACAAAGCTCTGAATATCTATAGGACTAAAGTAAAAAAAAAAAAAAAAATGGAAACAACTCCTACCCCCAAGAAAATCTGGCAATACCAAGTACTGACAAGGCAGAGAAACAACTGAACACCCACCTATAGCTTGTGAGCATGCAAAACATATAACCTCTTTGGAAAACCGTTTGTCAGTTTCTTAACTTAAAAATGCCCCTGGCAAATGACCTAGCAATTCCACATAAAGAGCTACATAAACCATATTTTTCCCTGTACGAAAATATTTAACCATAAAACAGAGACCATCCACAACAGTACATTAAATTTATTGAGCAGTAAGGTATTTACATTATTCAAAAGTAAAATAACTGCCTTTTAGGGCTAGAGTTAATATTCCACAAATGTTCCTTTTTTTTTTTACATAAAAAACAATAATATTAAACTTTAAGTCAGAAAAGACAGATCACCTTTTCTCAGTAGAATAACTTAATTCAGGTAGTTACTGAAGAATAAAGAAATGTCAATAAATAAAGCCTTTCACTGCAGAACTGGAAGTGCTAGTGGTTTGGGGTTGATGTACTCCGGAGGAAAATTTGCATGTTTTTCAGGGGAAGCTAAGTATTTTTGTGGAGGCAGTTTTTAGGTAATTTTTAGTATCTGTAAACAAATCTCCCACACAAAGCTCAGACAGTCCTCTTGACTTAAAAGAGTCCCCTAGGGACAGGGGCTGACTCTTCCTTACCTAAATCACAGCTCCTGGCAACTTAGCACAGGCGGTCTTCTAAGAAAACAAGGGAACTCATGAACAAAACAAGACTGATCAGACATTGGAATTCATAAAATTTAAAAGCATTTATAATTCCCAAATAATGTTCTTTAGCATGAAAATTGAAAAAAATAAAGAATGGTTGCATCTGAGGATACTCTCCCAGGATTTTTACGATGGAAGTTGTTCAGGTCATCTGTTTCTCAAAAGATGGCTTCCAGGTCTTTGTCATTGTATAGTGAGAACTGTGCCTTTCAGGTCTAGGAAGCGCTGTACACCCCAAGGCTGGGAGGCCTCAGTAAGGAATGCACTCTGACTGGTGACAGTTTATCATTAAGAAAAACTGAACAACGTATGTGTCCTTCCATACATGATAGATAGCATTTTTCTCAGCTGATTTTCCAGCCCATTTTGATTTCTGTCAACTGATTAGAAA
>NW_011888814.1:2117577-2119855 GCF_000151845.1 Pteropus vampyrus | reverse complement strand
TGGAGGCAGTTTTTAGGTAATTTTTAGTATCTGTAAACAAATCTCCCACACAAAGCTCAGACAGTCCTCTTGACTTAAAAGAGTCCCCTAGGGACAGGGGCTGACTCTTCCTTACCTAAATCACAGCTCCTGGCAACTTAGCACAGGCGGTCTTCTAAGAAAACAAGGGAACTCATGAACAAAACAAGACTGATCAGACATTGGAATTCATAAAATTTAAAAGCATTTATAATTCCCAAATAATGTTCTTTAGCATGAAAATTGAAAAAAATAAAGAATGGTTGCATCTGAGGATACTCTCCCAGGATTTTTACGATGGAAGTTGTTCAGGTCATCTGTTTCTCAAAAGATGGCTTCCAGGTCTTTGTCATTGTATAGTGAGAACTGTGCCTTTCAGGTCTAGGAAGCGCTGTACACCCCAAGGCTGGGAGGCCTCAGTAAGGAATGCACTCTGACTGGTGACAGTTTATCATTAAGAAAAACTGAACAACGTATGTGTCCTTCCATACATGATAGATAGCATTTTTCTCAGCTGATTTTCCAGCCCATTTTGATTTCTGTCAACTGATTAGAAATCTTATTGCATCTATGAAATCTTCTATTTAAACTAAATGTCAAAAGTTAAAACTATTTCTTCTCTCCACAAATCTCTCTTGATTCTATATATCTGTTTTTGTTAAAGATATATCATTTTTCTCTTCATTTGGGCTAATCCTTGATCTTTGACTCCTCCCTGTCTCTTACCAATACCCTTCCTTGCCTCCTCTGCATCCAATAAGGGATCAAGTGCTCTCATATCTCTCTCTTAAGTATCTCTTGTTGAATTCTTTTCCAGTTCCACCGCCACCATTCTAGTTTAGGTCCTTCTCATCTTTAATGTGGATTATTGCAGTAACCTAACTGATCTCTTATTCCAGTCTCTCCTTCACTTTCTAACCTGGGAAGAAATATAGAATAGTGATTAAGCATAAGAGTGCCAGAAATAGACTGCCTGAGTTTGAACTTCAGTCTTAGATTAGTTACTTAGTTTCTTTAAGTCTCAGTTTTCTGAGTTTCTATGAGGTTGACATATAGTCCTTACAGGGCCCAGCTCATAAAATTGCTAGACATGTGTTAACTATGATAATTTTTTTGTTCTTTTTTAAAAATTATTTTTAAATTAATTTATTTATTTTAATTAGTTTCAAGTATACAATACATTGGTTGGACATTTATATAGTTTATATTAACTGTGATAATATACCTCCCTTGCAGGTCTTAACACATTGTAGTAAAATCACATGATCATAATTCTATCCTTCCATGTAAACCATGGGCTTCTTTAGAGTAGACACTGGATCTTACTGTTTTTTGATTATGGAGCAACTGCATAAAAACTAACGCATAGTAAAATAGTAGGCAAATGTAAGATCTATGTTAACAGGAGTCATACTTTCATTCATTCACTCAGAGATCCATCTGTCTCTCAGTCCCTCAACCTCTCTGCTTCCCTTCATTCCTTCCTTCAGATTATATTATTTAAGTGACTTCTACATGCTGGGTGCTTTATCTTTTCAAGAACTCAATGTAATGTTAGGGAAGCTTACTTGATCATTTTAAATTTCAGTTCTTTTTACACTCTGGTCTTTCAAAATAGAATTAAAAATATCATGGACATAGTTTCAACTTAACCATCTCTAAGACCCAGTTGTATTCTTTGACATATTGGCAATGACAGAACAATTTCTTTAAGAGGGGTTTTTTAAAGTACCAATTTCCATTATGGGTTTTAGTGGGGATTGAAGTGGGATTATTACGCTTGAGATGCAGGGGATTTAGGCAACATCTCTCCATAGAGGTACATTGTGTGTTCCAGACACACCAATCTTCAGTTTGTTATTTAATGTTTAAGGACTTCTTTAACCGTCTCTGTATGTTTGGGACAATGAAGTAGGTCTTCTACCATAGGAAGAAAAGGGCTATGGTATAAATTGAGATTTCCAAATGCCAATCTGTATACTAGGCTTGTACTATTTGCCTTAGAATGAATTTAACAACTATTTTTTGTATCTTTACTATATGTCTTTCTTGTGGGTAACTTGTTCAAAATACAGATTTCATGAGCTCTACTCCTAGAGTTTCATATTACATTGGTCAGGGGTAAGATGCCCAAATCTATTTTAGAAGAGTTTACCAGATGATCCTGATGTTCAGTGGGCCCCCTGGGAACATACTCTTAAAAGTTCTGCCCTTTAAATTAGGTTAGGAGAAGTTGAAGTTCCCCATGTGTCACAGAGGA
>NW_011888814.1:2112811-2117527 GCF_000151845.1 Pteropus vampyrus | reverse complement strand
TAGACACTGGATCTTACTGTTTTTTGATTATGGAGCAACTGCATAAAAACTAACGCATAGTAAAATAGTAGGCAAATGTAAGATCTATGTTAACAGGAGTCATACTTTCATTCATTCACTCAGAGATCCATCTGTCTCTCAGTCCCTCAACCTCTCTGCTTCCCTTCATTCCTTCCTTCAGATTATATTATTTAAGTGACTTCTACATGCTGGGTGCTTTATCTTTTCAAGAACTCAATGTAATGTTAGGGAAGCTTACTTGATCATTTTAAATTTCAGTTCTTTTTACACTCTGGTCTTTCAAAATAGAATTAAAAATATCATGGACATAGTTTCAACTTAACCATCTCTAAGACCCAGTTGTATTCTTTGACATATTGGCAATGACAGAACAATTTCTTTAAGAGGGGTTTTTTAAAGTACCAATTTCCATTATGGGTTTTAGTGGGGATTGAAGTGGGATTATTACGCTTGAGATGCAGGGGATTTAGGCAACATCTCTCCATAGAGGTACATTGTGTGTTCCAGACACACCAATCTTCAGTTTGTTATTTAATGTTTAAGGACTTCTTTAACCGTCTCTGTATGTTTGGGACAATGAAGTAGGTCTTCTACCACAGGAAGAAAAGGGCTATGGTATAAATTGAGATTTCCAAATGCCAATCTGTATACTAGGCTTGTACTATTTGCCTTAGAATGAATTTAACAACTATTTTTTGTATCTTTACTATATGTCTTTCTTGTGGGGAACTTGTTCAAAATACAGATTTCATGAGCTCTACTCCTAGAGTTTCATATTACATTGGTCAGGGGTAAGATGCCCAAATCTATTTTAGAAGAATTTACCAGATGATCCTGATGTTCAGTGGGCCCCCTGGGAACATACTCTTAAAAGTTCTGCCCTTTAAATTAGGTTAGGAGAAGTTGAAGTTCCCCATGTGTCACAGAGGAGAGTGCCAAGGCTGGTGGTTTAGCAGAGGCTGGTATCTGTGTGGACAGTCATCCAGAAGCAGCAGCCAATAGTGGTCAAGGGAGCATTAGAGTAGAGGGATTGCACAGCTCTGATGATATGTGAGAAAATATTTCCCTCTCCTCCCTGAGGAATAACTGAGTTGAGAGTCAAGACTGCAGGCAGAAGGCTTAATTTCCTTCTAATAAAGTGGGCAAGGGATTAGAGAACCAACATCTGGTTTCTATGGTGTCACATTTGTACTATAGGTGTGGGTAATTGTTTGGTTACACCTTATTTATGTCTGGATTTATATATATCTAAATATATATATTTCACTGTCTTTCCATTTTGGGATTCAATAAATCTTTCGTTATAGAACACCATTAATAAAGCATGTGATAGGAAGATCTCTTGTTGCCAAAATTGTTTGGATAAGTTTTTCTTACCTGGCTACTGGTGAGCATATTTGTTTCTAGGAAGTGTCTTTCTTATCACAATCACTTGGCCTTGTCTTAATAACAGTGGGAAGTGACAGGGAGTTTATATTTGAAAAGATTCCATGACATTCTCCTCCAATACATAAAAGGACAATGCCTATGGATCTCATTGGGCAGAGAAATTTACTTAGCTCCTTGCTTGTGCATTTTGAAGTTAATTCTGTTTGGAGAATCAATCAGGAGGTTTTTCTCTCTAATTCAAATATTCTCTAGGAACAACAAAGAGAAATTAGTGCTTGATTGGATCTCCTCTCATGTCCTGCATCTTATTTGGGTTCTAGTGTCAGCTCTGGGAAGGAGTATTTGATAGGTAGGAGCTTTTATTTCATTTCATCTTAGTGTTTAGCTACACTAAACTAGGTTTTCACAGAATCTTTTTGAAACAATTTTATATTTGTTCTTATGTAGTCAAACTGTTTTTGCTGGTGTTTGGGATGGCTATTTTCTATGAACACTTTAACAAAAACTGTTTGCTTGTAATATTTGATATTTCTAGGGGTGTATTGACAATAGATAACTCTCTACTCTCTCAGAAAATATGAGTATCAAGAGTGTTCATTGGGATCATGTTGTAATCCCACTAGAAATTTTCTTCTCTTTTTAAAGGTCTTAAATATCTCCATAAAATATATTTTATAAGAAATGAATACTAGCGAAGAAATTTTGAGTGGCACTACCAGTACTCTAATGATGGCATCTTAATTTTCTTCAGATCAAATGAACTTATGTTTATTAGACTTTGACATACTAATATTTCCTAGCCTTTCAATTTGTAGAATTGTTTCCAACTAGATTAAGTGAGCCACAAAGAGACTGTGAGCAAAGGCTATGGGATGCATACTGAAGCCCGATGTTACCAACGTGTTGTTTTGATTTTACAAGAAACTCCGTCCACTTCTTCTAAAATCGTGTGTGTAATTAAAACTATAATAAAGCATTCCACTGCATTTGCTTCTTCATGTAAGAAGGGGAGCACAGCTCTGTTATTTCAGGACCACGTTTTGTCAGCATTGTTGCATCCAGCTGGATTGTGTTTGGTGACTGAACACACCTGAAAGACATTCATGCTAGCAGATGCCTCATTAAATCTCCTCAACTGCACCCACTGCTGTTAAACTAAAATTAGGTGACCAGGGTACTTTGGTGATTTTTAAATTAATTTTTTTTCATTAAATTTTAACCAGTGCCTAGAAACTTATTAATGATTGTTTTTAAAATCTTGTCAGCCACCAGTTGCTATTATATGAAACCACTTATAGTTGGTGTACATATTTTAGTTTAACGAGAGGGTTTCATTTTGTAATGCATATTAACTGTAAGGACAAGGCAAAGGAATTACATGTTAATGACAATGGCTAACAATTTTATATTTGTTCTTATGTAGTCAAACTGTTTTTACACGAGTAAAACAGTTGTTAGCCATTTACTCGTGTAAAAACAGTTTGAGGAATAACCAGTATTATCTCATTTATTCCTCAAACTGTTTTTGCTGGTGTAAAAACAGTTTGAGAAATAAATGAGATAATACTGGTAAAACCCTTAGTGCAATATTTGCCACAGTGGCAAATGCTAAGGGTATTACTAGTATTATCTCATTTATTCCTCTCAATAAGCTGAGAAGATTGAGAAACAGACAGGCTCGGAAACTTGCCCAAGATCGTATAACTAATAGGTGGTGAAGGCCAACTAAATAACAGACTGAATAAATTTATATTGCTTGAGAGCTCTTTAACCACAGGTTAAAATTATAAGGCTGAGAGTGCTTATGATTCTCTGTTAAGCAAGGAAGCTGGGTAAATCTACTTCAAATTATGGGTTGTGTCAATACTTTGTATTTCTAAGTGTTTTTCACAGCACTTTCCACTGTATTATTTTATTTATCTTATCACAGTCTTACGAGGTGTATAGGTGTAGTGATATTGTCTTCTACTGTGAAGAGAATAAACTTTTGCCTGAAGCTGCAGAGCCTGGACTAGAATCTAGCCCCATGAGTTGGGCAATTTCCATTGAACCATATGGTCTCTCTTCGTAGGCCAATCCATTCTTTCCTAACTGTAATATTCAGTGAACAATAATTCAGAATAAAACAAGCTAATAAAGAGTGTACTTTAATACTGCTATATGTTTTTAACATAAAATCCCCAATATCACATAAACATTTTCCAAATTTGTAAATGTTTTATTTATAATTATAACTTTATGGGTGGGAAGTTGAGGCATAACATTACTGAAAGACATTAAATATGGGTGGTAATATATATACTAAAAAAAAAGGCTATTCGTGTTTTACTTTTTCAAAGAAAATGTGTGAGAAATCCAAGTGAAGCAGTAACATAGTAGGAAAATGCTTAATCCATAATACATTTAACATGGAAAATCTACATGTGATTTGCAGTATAAATTTTCTAGTAGCACTAGAAAAAATATTTTCCTGTCTATGAGATAAATGCAGACAGCTTTTCAGAATTTTTCATGACATCGATGTATAAATTAAATTTACCTTATCAAGTACTCATAACAAGACTATTGTAAAAGGTTATCGTAAAGGTTATTCTAGTCAATGATCTACACAGGAAATGCCATTAAAACTAGATGACAATGATATAATGCCAAAATTTAATTCAGTAAAATATCTATGAAAGACCAAACCACTACAGTGCACATATATAATTTTCTGAGGGTCTGGATCAATCTAAGAGTAAAATTAAAATATACAAAATATCTTGCAAAAATATAGCTTTGGAGCCACATATCATTTTAAAAATCAGATGACAACTGTGATCGGAACTTCTCCTTCTAACATTGCAAACAGAAAATTACAGTTGCACATATTTAATGAAATAAAACCTATGTAGAACTACTGAAGATCTAGCGACAGTCTTTAAATTCCCAGAAGCCCAATCCTCACATTCGAATCCTTCCAATACATGAATGGATAGTTTTAATGCCCCGTTAACATTTGCCACAACGAGGCTTTTGGTAAGGATTAACATGAAAGATTTGAAGGCTGAAACCACTGCCAAGAACCTGTATTTTTTTGGTGAGTGATCAAAGGGAGATACAATCCACTGTAAAGAGAATAAAGTTAAAAGCCTTTATGAAAATTAAGGAACACGACCAACACACGGACTTTAGAGGTCTCTCTGACTAGAAGTATATAAAATTGCAGTAAGAGTAACAAAATAATTTACTGAGCACTTCGATGTTCCCACTCAGCTTTCCACTCAGCTCTATAAAGTTAGTACTGTCGTTATCCTCATTTTACAG
>NW_011888814.1:2053320-2112321 GCF_000151845.1 Pteropus vampyrus | reverse complement strand
ATATTTGGTGTGAGTGGAAATAATTAAATTTTAAAGTCTAAATATCTATTTCATGTTCGTCATTCATCTCAGATATTTATTTCATACCACAAATTTATCATAGTACACATTTAGTCTAGTAGACACTTATAATCTATTATCCATTATTTATGTTAATTTAAACTCTAATCTTAGAAAAAATATTCTTTAGCTTTGCATGACAGTTCACTTTTGTGAAAACAAACATTGCCTATGTGAGTTAGCTCCTCTTTTAGGGTTAAATAGTATTTGTCAGCTTTGACCTGTGTATTGTGTCCTCAGAAGAGTGCTTCTTGGCTGGCTTAGAGAAGGTGTTTACTGATCAATATGTTATTGCCTTGCTTTATGACAAAACTCATTTTATTTTGGTTTTTCAAACTTAGCCCAAGAAATAATGCTCTGAAACCCCACAACATTGCTATATGAAGCATTATTGAGTAAAATACTGCCAGGCAGGCAGGTGCATAAGTATGTCCCAAACCTAAAAAAATTAGATAAGGAAAATTTAAAAATATACATTAGGCGATGGAATAAAATTAATTCAGCTCTCTTCCTGTTCCTGTCTATTTTATCATTCCACTCTCTACCCTCTTTTAAAGTTTTCATTGTAATTGGTGAGGGAATGTAGTTTTCTTCACGAGCTTGTGTTCCCTTAGCCCACAGATGTCGAGAAGAGGTGGGAGTGAATGCAGCTGTGAAACAGAATCAAGTTCCATCCCCCCGGTAAATAGTGCTGTGATCTGCTTTCTATATGTAGCTTTCTAACAGATTCAATTTTAAGATGATAAACCCAGACTAATTGGTCTCTAACTTTCTGATCCTAGATTATATTTTGAGAGACACGCTCAGAAAAAATATGCTCGTTATTGTTTCCACAAGGACCCTGGATACAAATCTTGAGACATCCTAGAATTAAACTGATCCCTGAAGACCATAGCTCCTAGTGGTAGAATCCAGTCTCTTGCCATATTGGGTTTCATCCAGACCACTTCAGTCTTAACATACTTGATAGCGTCCAGTAGTCTTGTGTGTTTGTATGTACATATATATATTATAGTCATCTCCCTCTATTTTTATTCCTAGCTGCAATAAAAATTAATGATCACCGCATATGCCCTTCAAAGTGACATAATTCATTCGTAACATTTTAACTCTGATATTTAAGATTACAAAATATAAGTTACAATGAGATAAGCACTTTTAAATTACATGCTATACACCTGTTAGAATATAATGAAATAATAGGAAAAGCACTTAAAGTTAGAAATGCCACTATTCTTCACTTTACTTGGGTAAAATCTCATTAAATTTAATTTGAATTTTTATTATATAAGTACCATAGAATCATGTCCTAAAAATTATAACTGTACAAACATTCGGCTGAAGAAAGGAGAACATGCGTTAAAAATGATAGTTTTGTTATTTACTGGGCAAAGAGAGTGCCTTTCTCTAACTGACATTTTAGTACTAATGAATGAACACAAGCACATTGTTAAATTACACGCAAAATTGCCTTGGCTTCTTGACCTGTGTCTCAACTATAGGAGCCACAAAATCTATAAGATGTGTCTGTAGATTAGCATTTCTGAGAACTACGGAACTATTTTTTTCTATTATTTGAAACACATATACAAAAATAAAATGACAAGAATAAATGCAACAGCACACAGTGGAAAGCTGTAATATGGACAACACGCGTTATTATAAAGACAGTGTAATACTTCGTAAAAATGGGACATCGTGAAGATAGAAGCTCTTATAAAACTGAAAGCCATTTTTCATCACATGGAAAGAACAGAATGACTGATGTTACAAAAAATATTGAAAAAGAAAGGTTATCTCATCTCTTATTCACATAATTTTTTCCCCCCCAAAGGATAGATATGTCTGTTAGGAAATGAATTCACCTGGAAAAAAAATCCTGTAAGTCATTAGGATACGCATTCCCCTGTCACTGATAACCACATGAATAAACCATTGTTACTCATTGTGGAACACATCACGAAGAATAGTATATTGCTGCCTTGAGGCTAAAATTTTGAAAAATTATGATACCTTTCAAAAAAATCAGTATGTCTGGTGTCTACTTGGCTAGTTTAGAAATGAAATTTGGGAAAGATTTCTATTTCTAGTTTTCCCTTTTTGAATCTCTGACTCAATATATTTCTCTGCTAAATTTGGTGCATTTTAAAGAAATATTTGTGGCTTGAATTAGAGGTCTTGGAAGCTCTAAGCAAAAACATACTATAGTCATTACTAGTATTTTAGAAAACGTTTGACTAAAATTGCCAAATAAGATACCAGCATCCTGTTTGCCTTTGTAGAAAATGTTTACAGAACTCAGGCATCAAATGTGTTTAATTTATAAAGTTAAAAAGTGGATGTATTAAAAATATATATGTATTCAAAGACTGTCCCCTTCTCCCTTAAAAAAAAAAAAAAGAAAACTAAAAATCCATGTTTGGATTTGAGGTAGAAATTTAAAGTTAATTTAATAATGTGGTATAACATTGGATTTACTCCAAAACCAAAGAAAGCATCTATATTTAGTTACTCTGAGGGCTTTTTAGGAAGTTGTGATTGATTCTTTAATGAAAACAAAGTGTTATTTCACCGTGAAAAAGATCTTGAAGAGATTTGAAAAGTAAGGGTAGTCCTAGCCTAAATGAAACCATTCAAGCAGGGCTATGAATGCGCTGTTGGCAGAGATTTATAGCATCTATTTAAAATGCTACTCTTGTAGGAAATGAGAAGAAAGAGAAGAAAGAAAAATCCTCTGAAAGTCAGGAAACTATTGGGAAAGCAGTGAAAATCTTAAAAAATAAAATATTGCAAATCACTAATATCTTCAGCTATTTTACAGTCTACAAAATGCACAACAGACTTCTACAGCTTAGAAAAAGAATTAATTGCTTAAACGTTACAGAACATTCTTTATTTATGCCTGACAATTTCTGATACAAGTTCGATTTATAGCAATTTTTATGAAAACACCATATCTAACACGTTTAATTGTAAATAAAGATTTTGGTGAATGTTAAGTGTAACCAAAGATGTCTTTTGTCCTTTGACAAGAACAAAGACCAAATACTAATACTAATACTAGTACTAATACTAATACTAATACTAATACTAATACTAATACTAATACTAATACTAATAATAATGAGAATTTTGGTAGAAAAAATGAGAATTGAAATAAATAAATGAGGCCCAACATTGCTACTTTAATTTTAGAATATATAGGTGTGATTTTCAGAGGAGGAAGGTGCAGGGTCATTATTTTATAATTATCTGGCTTTTATGCATGCGCGCACACACACACACACACACACACACACACACACACACACACACACACTTGTATGTTTATAGCCACTGTATGCTTTACATTGTATGATACCTAAGACTCCTATAAATATGATCATATGATACTTATGTTGGGGGAAAAAACTCATACAGACATCAAGGAGAGTAGCCTTTGGCATTTTTCTTGAGAAAGAATTATGAGAGTGAGCTCAGAATTTATAGATGGAACTGGATGGAGCCATATGACTATTAAAGGATCAATCTTAAAAAGCTGCCAGTTCAACTCCATGAAACCTTGGGAATTTCTCATTAATGTGGACTAAACGAACAGCCAATATGGCTTATAGACACCAGGAAAGATCATCTAATTTGCTAAGGATGAACATTTAAAGGATTAAGATTCATTACCATGGCTATCAAATATCACTTTTGGTATAAGTCCCTGGTTCAAACAGCTGGGCACTGAGATGTTTCACTGACCACGTTTGTCTTTAGTCTCCTGACCTGGCTTCTTGATTCCCTGCCCCTCTTATTGAAATTCATTTTTACCAATTTATACAGATGGCACCTGACCTCTACTTGTCTCTCTGTCCTTTCTTCCATTTGTGCCTAGTGAATGTGATCTCTTACCTCCTTAATATTTGGTGCAAACTAATCCTCTTCCAGGCTACCTGAATTTCAGCCCATGGCTTCCTCTACAAAGTCCCGGCACAATATATTTCTTTGCATTTGTTCCTCTGTTTACTCCGTCTGCTCGAGTCATGCCTGCCAAGTGAGCAAAATCACAAACTTCTCCTTTTCCATATGTTTTAAGAATTTCAAACTGGATCACATTAAACCCCTTTGTTGACTGTGATGATGTTCCTTATTTTCATTTGTTCTTCCTTTCTCTGTCTATGTTCTTACATCCATATTTCCTTGTGAGTCATCTAAGGGACAAGCTATGTCTTCACTGAGGTGAATTTTATACTACTCTTAATATTTCCCAGTATGCTTTTTTCCCTAGAATATATATATTATTTACCAGCACTTCATGTGCACAAAAAGCAAGCATAAGTAATATCACTACTATACTTGGTCATTCTCAAGAAGGGGAAACACACTATGTATGTAACAGGAACTCTAAGGTACATATTTAGTTCGAAAAAGCCCTGCTTAACCCAAATCTCATATACTGCCATCCTAAAGAGGTGAAGAAAGTCACTGTTCTAATTCACACAAATACACCGAAAAAATTTTGTCATTCTATCCTTCCTTTATTTTTCTACCAATGCATAGCTTTTTTCATTTCAATGCTGATCACAAAAAATAATAAGGTATTATTTTTTAACAAGCCCAATGCAATTACACATTTTCAGTTTTTTTTTCTATTAATCAATATTTTATCTTTTATCCAAATGGTTCGTGTGCACGCGTGTATGCAAGTATGTACACACACGGTCTGGAGAATGTCATTTACAGAGATATGGAAGAAAATGGGCCCATGTGTTTAAGATTCCCGGTATGGATTAGGATTTCTGAGAGTCACATTACGTTTCTGTGAGAGTTCGTAGGGGAATTGGGGTGAGTCTTTCCGACAGGAAAATGTTCTGCAGGCAACTAATTCCTACCTGGCCCCTTTATATTACTCCCAATGTTCTTGTTTCAAATACTAACATGTTCAATTTTTTTCACTGAGAGTTTAGAATGGCATTGAACACAAAATCTATCTTAGCTGAGTGAATGCTTTTCTTCTTACTGTTAAAAGAGTCCGTTTGGAAAATTACAACATGAGTCACCTAAGAAAAAACAGCAGGGATACCAGCAAGAAAACTTTAAAATGTGCTGAAAGAGCCACCTGCCTATGAGACTAAAAATGATCAGTAAAAGCCACGACTGAACACAATCGATAAATGACCCAGGTCTAGAGACAGTCTTGGGAAATGGATCTGCATGGAATGCTAAACTGTTGATACACAAGGGCAGCATATGTGCTGGGAGGTAATTCAAAATGTAACTTATGCCCCCGAAGAGGATAGAAAGCTTATTTGTATTATTAAAGCATGTGTTCCATATATCTCTGTCAATTGTGCATTCCAGATATTTACCTCAGTTGTGTGAGAATTTCTCAAGGGAATAAAAATTGATATGATTAACGCCCTCTGAAATTCCACTGGATGTATCAGCTACTTCCTTTTCTTTACTGAGATGACAATGTTAAACCAAGTGACCTCCCTGATGTCCTGTGTCTTCCCAGCTGAATCTTTCAGACATCGGGCTGGATGGGTGGTTAAATTTTTGTGCGGTTCTTTTTTGTCCTCAAAGCTTACAGTCTTTCTAAAATTTCTTGTTTCAACAAAATTATTTTTTACTTAAATTTCTTTAACTGTACATATGTACATGTATATATGTGCATATATATGTACATATGTATGTATGTGCATATATATGTATGTGTGTGTGTATATATATATATAGAGAGAGAGAGAGAGAGAGAGAGAGAGAGAGAGGGGAGAGAGAGAGAGAGAGAGAGAGAGAGAGAGAGAAAGAGAGAGAGGAGAGAGAGAGAGAGAGAGAGAGAGAGAGAGAGAGAGAGAGAGAGAGAGAGAAAGAGAAAGAGATATGAAAACCAGATAGGATGAGAGACAAGAGACTAGAGTTAGAGCTAGGAAAACTGTAGGAAGCCATTTTGAAAGTTCGGCGGCTTATATAACAGCTGAATGTGAGTGAGCCTGGAAAGGAAAGAAAATAAAAGATATAAGGACTAAAATACACAGTGGGTTGGGATTGGGGCCAATAGTTGACCAAAAGATGAAGAGATGTTTTCAAGGGAAATTTACTTATTTTTTAAATTGTATATACATTTATATTTATACTTTTATTATTTTTTAAATATTTGCCGAAACACTGACTTTAATTCTTAGGAGTCGGGGGTTGATGAGATCGATGAGGATGAATGTGTAAAGAAATAAATTGAAGGCAAAGGTCAACATCTTACAGGGTGGGGAGCGCACTTTATAAAATGGGAAGCTAGAGAAGCGCTAGCGAAAGAAGCAGAGGAGGAGTCAGTGTGCTTAGAAGAGACGGGGTCGCGCATTGTGACAGAATCTAAGGGGTGGGAGCAGCATGGAGTGACTAATAATAGAAAATGCAGCAGAAAGGTGAAGGAAAACACAGACTGACTTGAGCAGATGAGCATTTGTGTCCTTAAACATTATCATTATAGAATGAGGACAGAAGCTTACCTGTAGGGTTTTAGAATGAGGAGGGTGAACATGTCATCAAAAACAAAAAAACGAAAACGAAAAAATACTTTAATCAATAAGTTAGATTTTCTAGAAATAATAACAAATTGGAGATAGAAGAGTCACATGAGTTTTTAAAAATCATGATAGAGAAGTGTTTGGATCTTTGAGGGGCAGTGAGCGATGAGGTATTAGCATTGCCGTAGTACTGGGGATAAGAGAGGCCATGGACCAACGTTCTGAAAAATCCAGTGACAAAAGGTGAAGAGTAATTACACTGCATTTTCAAGATGAAGAGTGATATATATTATCCTTAAATATTAAGAGGATCGAGGGCTTTTTTTTTCTTTTTCTTTAACACTTTGATAAATTGTTAAAATCTATCAATTTTGGATTCCAGGCAAATAGCCTCCTGCTTGTTCATCTTGCCTACTCTCTATTTGAGCAGAATACTAAAGCTACAAGCCACATTTTTCTCCTGTGAAAAATGTAGGTGGAGGATTGCTTCTCTGCACACAGAGAGGAACTGAATTGTTGCTATTTTTGCTCCTTATTCTATTTTATTCGTCTCTTTTATAATCTAATTAGATTTCCATCAGGATCCATATTTCACTCTTTAGTAAGAATTAAGACATTTTAAGGTAGAATTGGATAAGAACTTTCTGTCTTAGGCTTTTTAATTCAATTCATACACTTTTATGTAGTAACTACTGTGTGCGAGGCATTGTCTGTGTGGACCACCTATGATATATAAACTTTGACAGAATCAGAAATTAGATGATTACTATAGGTAAGTGAGAAACAAACTATAAACTTGCTTTAGAAGGAGGGACATTAAACTGACTCTAAAAACAACCTATTGACACTTCACACTTAGCAAATTTGTTCTGAACAGTATGAATAAGCTTTGAAAACTTGCCTCATGAGTATCTCTAATTACATCTTCTAATCACACATTACATTAGTAATCACCTCATTTGAGTTCTCGGAAGTTTTAGTTTCAAATTACATTTTTTGTAGACTTATAGTATATATTTCACTATAGGTTGTGTCAAATAATTTTGGAAATAGGTATCATATGTAAATTCTTGAAGTTGTAATAGAACATGGAAATTATTTAGTCCCGTCTCCTACTGAATTTAGGAATCCGTACACAAAGACCATCTGCCCTTTCTTCGAGTACTTTCAGGGCTGGAGAGCTCACTGCCTTTCGATGATGATCATTGTGTAATAAAAAGCAAGCAACATTCACTAAAGTTATGGAAGTTATTTTTCAGATTCCAGTTGCATATTGCAGATCAGGGAGTGTAAGATATTAAAGTAGTTTGTAAGACATAAAAATGGCTTCTTATTCAAAAGAAGGTCATGTTTTCTATTAATAGAACACAAGTTTTAGAAAAGGTGAATTGTAAATATGTTCAAGAATCAAAAGAAAACATTAGACATTTGGAACAGAGGCAGGTGTTTATAAACAACAAGAGACTGTCTGAATAATTATCACTTTGGGGATGCAGTGCCCTAATTCTGATGAGTGGGTTCTGCTGGTTCTCAAGTTTCAGGTTGCTTTGCTGATCGTTTGCTTCAGGGAACAGAAGGAGGAAGAGGCACAGAAAGAGGGAGGGGAGAAAAGGGAGAAGAGGAGGAGGGACAGTTAACCAGTTTTCTGTATCATCTCACCCTCTTATTCTTTCTCTCTAGGTTCGCTTTGCCTTATTGAGAAGGGTTACGCTCTACTGACATGGAAACCCTATGGAAATAGTACAACTGATTAAAACCTGTGAGAAATGTAGTGGAGACAGTGGAATTTTTGTGTGAAATAAAAATTATGTTATCCATGAGCATGGGCATATAATCAAGGAAACACTGGGGTATCTAAGACAGTCCTCAACCACACACTTTTCAGTATTGAAGGTGGAGCCAGGGTGTTCAGCCTCAGTGACTAAAAGCATTCTCACATTTGCTGGTGTATCCCACATCTAGGTCCCCTCCACCATTCTCTCAATGTTTAACTTTTCTTTGGCTCTAGCATACTTATCATAGAGAAAAATTGCCCAATTTTATACTATGCTCTTTCTATAGTTTATTTCTGGTTTATTATGGTTAAAGTAAAAGCTCTTTATTTAACTTGAAGTAAAATTAGAAATATGTGGACTGTATGTCTTTGGAAAAATGTCTATTAAAGTGCTCAGTTCGGAGTGCATAGTTTTCATTTAAATTCATTCTAGGGGTAGTTTTCATTTTATAAAAACAAATGTAGATTTTGTAAACTTAATTTCTTGAGTGGTATATATTCTTCACTTGTTGAGGATAGAAAATAATTACAAAGCAGTTATTGGCTAACAGCAGGCTCGCTTGGCAGCTGTAAGTGATAAGACCTGATATGTTAGATTACCACTTTTTATGGCAATATAAAATGAGTTGAATTTTAAGTTGGTGTTTCATTGCTTTGCAAGATAATTAAAAAAAAATTTTTTTTAGGCAAGGCAACCCTTGGTTGACCTCAAAGATTGCAAGGATCTTGTCAGCCTACCATCCCTTATTTAAAAAAAAAAATTTTTACGCCTACAGCACCTGGTCTCTCATCCAAGTATTAACTAGGCCCGACCCTGCTTAGCTTCCGCGATCAGACAGGATTAGACTTGTTCAAGGTAGCATGGCCATAGACTACAAGATAAATTTTTAAGTGAATAAAAACTTACATGATTTTTTTTTCTTAAAAATACTGTTTTTTGTTTGTTTGTTTGTTTGTTTGTTTTTAAAAGGTCTGGGAAGACATAGTTAACTTAGCATTGCTCAGCCCAGGCTGAAGTAGCAGGCAGATATGTCTTCATTCTCACCCCTATGGTCATGAGAAAGTCACTTAACAGAATGGTAGAGATGATGTATGTTCCAGGAAAGACCAATTTCACAATTGGCACATTTATAATAAGTTATGGATAAAAAACTTGTATAAATCAAATGGGGAAAAATATTCTTCCAGCTATGCTATTATTGTTCTCTTCCGTCTTCTTGGGTTCATCGTTTAGCTATTCTTAAAGTATAAAATTAATCATTTAAAATCTCCCACCATTACAATGAAAAATCATTATTGTATGCATTTTTATATATCTTTATAAATACATTGGGACCTAGATCCTTTTTCTTTTTTCTTTTTTAAGTAGTAAGTCATTATGCAATAAGCACATCAGACTGTATCAGGCTGTAATCATCTATGGATTCTTCTCAGTTTCCAGCACTGTTCCTTGAAAGAATGAAGAAAATAGGTTTAGAAGTAAATCTTTCATTCACTTATGCAATTGAACAACAAAAACAAGAGGCACAGAAAGCATGGTGTCTGGGACTCATTCATTTGCTGCTAGAATAAGTTGAAATTGTAAAAAGAATTATTTGAAAACCAGTTTAGCAATATCAATAAAGAACTCCAAAAACTTTCATACTCTTTGAATTTTCAATCTCATAAAATCAAGCCCAAGGAAATAACTAGAAGTAATCAGAGTTACTCCTCATAACATTGTTTATGAATACAAAAACCCTGGAAGCAAACTAAATGTTTAACAGTAAGGCAAGAGCTAAATAAAATTGTAAGATGGAACGCTGTGCAGTAATTAAAATATTATATTTTAAAATTACATGGTATTGAAAAATATTTTTGTTACAATATTAAAGAAGAAAGAAATCTTAAAAATAACTCATTGTCGATGATAGTATTAATTGTGATATTTATTGATTTATTCAATTTTTTCTCTTTATCCAACTTTACCTCCATGAACATTATTACACACACACACACACACACACACACACACACACACACACACTATAGATAACTCTTTCAAAAAAGACTGAAAATATTTACCAAAATGTTGGTAGGTAAGACAAGTGTCATACTATATTAGTTTCAGGTATACAATACAGTGATTAGACACTTATATAACTTATGAAGTTATAATCCTGATAAATCCAATAGTCATCAGTCACCATTCATAGTTATCAAAAATACTGCTGATTATATTTCCTATGCTATATTCTACATCCTATGGCTTTTTCGTAACTATCAATCTGTACCTCTTAATTTCCTCCCCTCTTCACTCATCCCCTTAAAACACCCCCCAATCTGGCAGCCATCAAAATGCTCTCCATATCTATGAGCTTTTTTCTGTTTTGTTTGTTCATTTTTCCTGTTCTCTACATTGCACATACAAATGAAATCATATGACATTTGTCTTTCTCTGTCTAACTTATCCCACTGAGCACAAGGTCCATCTCTGTTATTGCAGATGGCGAGATTTCATTCTTTTTTTAATGGCTGAGTAATATTCCATTGTTCA
Source organism: Pteropus vampyrus (assembly GCF_000151845.1). NCBI lineage: Eukaryota > Metazoa > Chordata > Mammalia > Chiroptera > Pteropodidae > Pteropus > Pteropus vampyrus. The sequence continues at coordinate 2,101,442 of NW_011888814.1, read as the reverse complement.
TATGTAGTTGTCTCTTCCTTATCCATTCATCCATTTATAGACATCCAGTTTGCTTTTATATCTTAGGTATTGTAAATAATGTTGCAATGAACATATGAATGCACAAGTCCCTTCGAAGTTGTGTTTTGAGTTTCTTCAGATAAATACCCAGAAGTGGAATGGCTGGGTCTTTCTTTGTCTCTTGTTATAGCCTTTGTTTTAAAGTATATTTTGTCTTGTATAAGTATTACTACCCTAGCTTTTTGTTTGTTTGTTTTGTTTCCATTTTCATGAAACATCTTTTTTCTTTCCTTTATGTTCAGTGTGTGCCTTTCTATCTGAAGTAAGTTTCATATAGGCAGCACATTCAAGGGTTTGTTTTCTTGTCCATTTGGCCACCCTATATATTCCATTGGAGCATTAACCCATTTACATTTAAAGTAATTATTGAAAGATATGTAGTTATTGCTATTTTATTATTTATACTATTTTTTCTTCTTCTTAAAGAAGTCCCTTCAATATTTCTTATAATACTGATTTGGTGGTGATGAATTCCTTTAGGTTTTTCTTGTCTGGGAAGTTCTTTATTGTCCCTCCGATTCTAAATGATAGCTTTTCTGGGTAGAGTGATCTTGGTTGTAGGTCCTTACTTTTCATCATTTTGAATATTTCATACCAATCTCTTCTGATCTTCAAAGTTTCTGTTGAGAAATCACCTGATAGTCTTATGGGAGCTCCCTTGTAGGTAACTGCTTTTATCTTGTCATTTTTAAGATTCTCTCTTTGCCTTTAAACTTTGGCATTTCGATTATGATGTGTCTCTGTGTGGGCCTCCTTGGGTTCATCTTGTTTTGGACTCTCTGTGTTTCCTGGGCTTGTATGTCCCAGCACTGGAACCTGATTTGGGGAGTTGAATGTGTGGCTGGGATGCTATTGCTACTCTGGAGGGACTTCTATAGCTGATGTATCCCTCCCGATTTTTAACTGCCACATGCGGTTGCGTGACCAGTCCGTTCTGCTTCTCTGCCCCTCTTACCAATCTTGTCATGGCTTCTCCTGTATGTCTTGAGTTGTAGGACTTTTGTTCAGCTAGATTTCAGTGATTCTGAGTGATGACAATTCTTTAGTTTAGTTATAATTTTGATGTGGTCATGAGAGGATGCAAGCACAGCATTTACCTACTCCACTGTTTTGACTGGATGCCCTTTAAATAACTTTTATTATTTTCCACAATGAACATATGCTTTCATTATCAGCTATGATATAAAGTTGTGAGAGAATGAAGATATAAAACTTTGTATATACCATGATCCCAGTTTCTTAGTAGAGCACGATATATGTTTATATATGAAGAAAAAAAAATCACTAAGATGTGAAAAAGATGAAGTGTACCATCTAGGACTTGTTAAGAACTTTAGCCATGACTGTGTCAAATCTATTTATTTTAGAGATAAGAATGCTGAGGCAAGACGTGGAAAAAGATTCTTTCAAGGGCATGTAAGTTAGAAGTGCATTTGCATGTATAGGATGCCAGAGTTACTAGCATGCTTCTGATTCAACCAAACACGGCGTCAGATTCAGGGCTCAATACAAACATATTTTGATTTGTAAGTCCCTAAAATTCTGGGTACTATATAGTCAAGGGTACATATTTTGGGTAGCTAGAATCAATTGTAAGGAGACTCTGTATGAGTATTTATTTATTTCTTTAATATATCTTTTTGTAAGAGTGAAAATAGAATTCATCTCATAGTAAGGGTCAGCTTTATTTGAGTAAGGAAATTTTGAACCATTCAAAGAAAACAGCCACAGAAAATCATCACGTAGAGTTCCCCCAAAGATCAAACCACTTATAATTGATTTGTTGAAGTTGCCAAAGCTGCTTTACAGAGGGAGAGGGGGAGAAAGAGAGAGAAAGAAAGAGGAATGGGGGTGGGGTGGGGTGGGGGGGTGGGAGCGGGCGGGGGGAGAGAGAGAGAGAAAAAGAGAGAGAACAGTAGTTATCATGGCTGCACATTAGAATCACTTGAGAAGCAACAAAAACCCAATGCCTAGACTGCACTCCAGTCCAATACAAATGATATTTGAGAATAGAACTAAGGAGTTGGGATGTGGTATTTTTTTTAATGCTCCCAAGGTGATTTCAAAGTATTGCCAATTTAGAGAACCACCGGTCTAGAAGGTTTTGATAATTTATTTCACATCTTTGATACCTCATTTTTGTTGCCACAGCCTTTTACTAAATGTTCAGGTTCTCCCTCTTTAAAATTTTTAAGTCTTTCATCAAATATTATAACTAAAAACATTATTGAGCACATTTATTGCTATTATTTGTTCCTTCTTAAGTATTATCATTGATATTTTCAATCATTTTTTATTTTTATTTTCACATATAATATGTGGAACTTGGCTGTTGATAAGTATTTTTGTTCATATGCATGGTCACAAGACACTTGAGTTCAAGCTACTTTGGTCAGCTTACTTAGAATTAACTCCTTTTAAAGGCAATTAAAAAGGAATCCTTCATCTTTAAAACTGAATACATTTAACTGCATTATAAGCAACTGTCGACTGTCACATTCTATATTAAATTCTGTGGCGAATATAAGTAGTACATGAAAAAGGCAGGAATTTTAAACCTTGGTATTTCCTAGGATTTGCTTAAATTTGTTCTATTTTTTCCTCCTTTTAAAGGGATCTTTAACTTAGTCTGTTTAAGTGCCTAATAAAAGCACAGAGATAAAAGCACAGAGATTTAAGTGTTAAAACAATATACAAGTATTTTTACTGCATGAATTTAAGCTGTTTAAAGATGATAATGGTATACGGAAATGTGAAGATAAGATTTGTCACAGGATTTTAATTGTCATTACTTTATTTAATTTCAGAATAATTTCTTGATCCTAATTTATCAAAGTGGACTATTATAGAATTGGTGTTTTGCTCAATGTCTGGTACCTCACTTGACTGCATACTAAAGATACAGTGTTGTGACTGTATCTGGTATGCTAAGGGCTCTTTCTTTTTCTGACAGGTATTTACATTTGTTGGTTTCTTGCATTTACAGAACTCTTAAACTGATAGCACCGAACAGCTTATTTTAATGAATGAAACCTCCCTCTAAATGCCAATTGAAAATGCATTTTCCAATCCCTTCCCCTTCATTTATTATGAAAAAAGTTTTTAGGTGCCCTGAATTGCTAGAAGAAGCAGCCCAAGTTAGGTGAGCAGAGAACAGTAATTGTCAAATAAACTTAAGGAAGAAAAACACAAATAAACTTAAGGAAGAAAAATGCAAGTGGCAGAACATTGTTTCAAGAAAAGGCCTCACTTTGGTCTTCAGTGCCTTGGGAACTTCAGATGGCTATGCATGGAAATTTGTCACTTTCTGTATTTCTGGTAGACTTTCGACATTTTAGTCAAACAAAAGTGTCGAGGACAGTACTTGCTGCTAGCTTCCAATGTGCATTTTACAAATGCATCAGAAGCCTTACTGATAATGCGTAATATAAAACAAAAAACTGAAAGAAAGCAAAGCTTTACAACATGAGCGACATAGTCATTCTTCTCATATGTGTAAATTTAAATGTGGGAGATTAAGTACTCAAGTTTTGCTGCTTTAGCAGATAGAATTTAAAGAACTATAATTAAAAAGAAAATACTATAATAGTTCCGGTAGAATACTTTAAGGGACTTATAATCTAAAAAAATTTCTTACAGACTAACAAATCATTTCTCATCAAAATCAAGAAATATTTCATGTTAAACATGTAAATGTTGTGTAGATGATAATAACATTTTAAAAAAGAAAAAAACACGTGTTTGTGTTTGTGTGGTAGTGTGAGCATATGTGTATGCGTTTGTGCATGTAATTATTAATCTATGCCTCCTTAGTTCTCATTTCAAACTATTTTATTAAACTTGTTATGTAGATTATGTTCACACTTTCCCAAACTGCTAAAATGTAACAAATCATCACAATATGTCACATTAAGTATGGCAATGTGTTGCCTGATGTATGCATAAGGCATTTATATAAATAATAAACCATATACAATCTATATACATAGAAACCATAAACCTGTGCTTTATTTTTTGCAAACAATGAAAGTACAGAATGAATTGCCTTTGAAATCCATTCTCTAGTCCCATACCTGAACCTATATACCTACATATTTACTACTTTCATATTAATGCAGGAAAATATTTTTTGAACAGATGGTCTTTGAGCATTGTTTAAGCAACAAATTATGTATTTTAATTTACTTGGAAAAAAACACAAAAAACAGATGTTGCTCTAATGGGAAAAGTCAAGCTATAGCTACCTCCTCAGTCTAAGCCTCTATGCTGAGTTGAAATCATTCTTTTCATTTAACCAACCTACATGGAGGAAGGTAAAGTACATAAACACCACCAATAAGCAATTTGTCATGAAGACAAAGTTGGGAACATCCAGTTAGGAGCTAAGTATTTCTGTTCACTACTGTTCTTCTTTGTGTCACTATTCCCTAATTTTACCACTCTAACCAGGTTTTCAGAGTGAAGAGTAAGAGTAAAATGACATCAGGGAAAACAAAGAGAAAAAAATATTCTAGGTGAAAAATGCAACCAGTGAATCCACACGATCGTGTTTAAAGTACAAATATCTGACTTTGAGGAAGACCAGCTAGCTGAACATATTGTTGGCAAATCTTTGTTTATTTTTTAATCGTATAATTGGTTTTATTTAGCCAGATGTTTAGGTGATACATATTGTGGAAGACGGTTCATTGAGAGAGTTATGTAGCTTTTAAAGGAAAGATAGATGAACATGCAGGGGGAATCTAAGGAGTAGTTTCTTGCCATGAGGCTTTATGTAAAATAAAAACCTAAATCTAAATTGTTTCTTGCCCATTTTTCTAGGATAGATAGAATGAGAGAGGCATGAAAAGCTATCCCATCCTCAGTTGAAGAACTGATTGCAAGAGCCAGGCTGCTTTACCTTTTGGTGAAGCTGTTAGGTGGGGTACAAGTGTGGGTGCTGAGGGAGCGAGAGTGGCTATAGTCACAGAAATTGGAAGGAGAGAGAGATGTGGTGACGGTTCTTAGAATCGACAAAGTTGCTATGGCAGTATTTGCATCACAGTGGCACTTTTATTTTTCAAACCTTTTTTGACATTACTATCACAAGACATATTTAAGAAATACCAACTGTTTATAACACTTTGGATATTAGCCAGAAAGGAAAAGTTACATGTAGTTTTAAGAACAGGACTGGTGTTGTTACATTAGTGAAGGAAATACTGCTTGGTAATTGGAATTTTAAGAAATCTGAAGATGATAGTAACACTGTGAAGAAATATTATAAATAAAGGAATGGTCAGATCCTTAATTGAGAATCATTTTTAATGAGAAAAGTAGTAAGTTATCTATACATAGATATGGAAGAGCATATCATGAGATTTAGTAAAAATTGTTGTTGAGAGAACAATGGGAAAAATGCAAAGATTACACTAAGATTATTTGCAATAGAATAATTAAAAGAGGAAAGTCAAATATCACTAGAATTCAATTGCTAATTTACAAACATCTAATTTCCTTATGCAGATATTTGAAATTATGTTCTAACAAACAAATTAGGTATAAAATGCTAAGAGGTAGGAGGAAATCAATTAAAACAAGTATTTACACAATGAGGGAGACAGACACTTTTCCAAATATCCTTAATTGTTACTTAACAGAAACAGTGCTCGGAGTGTTTTAGTTATCTTTTTTAAACCATCATTAGCATTTGTCAAATAAAAATCAATCCCTATCTGAAAGGTCCCCTGTCTCCATTACAGCTCAATCAAGCTGTCAGTCCTGTGGCTCTGTGCAGGCTGCTATCAAATCAACCTCAACTGTCCTCTCGCTTAGAATATCAATTGATAAATGGGAGTTTACAAAATCATCTTAGAGAGATATTATACTGTGTTTTACTGGAAAGATAATTTAGGCTAAAATAATTACTTATTTTTCTATTCTCCAAGCTAGATTTTCTTTAAGTAACATCTTAAAGAAAATGTAAAATCTTAAAAGTATATAGTTGGTAAACGGAAGTTTTCTCTTATGGGAGTATTTTGTATTTATTGATGCAAAGTCAGTTTTATTTATTTATTTATTTAGCTTGAGATTATTTTTTTAAATGTTGTTTATATTTCTCTTTAGTGATGCGGGAGCAGTGTGTGTGGAGGTGGGTCAGGGGAAGTGGCAGACGATTTGTAAACATGCAGAAGACGAAAGCCTTTTTTGAGTTCTTAATTTTGATATGTACTAATAATAACATCCTTCAAAGTGAAATAAATAATTTTGGATATTAAGTTTCATTTGTAAATAAGGGGATGCAATCAAGAAATAATTAAATAATTTTCAGAGGCAACAATTAACAATTAGAATGTATACTGTTAGGAATACGGTGCTGGAGGATATTTTGCTTCTCTTATTAATTGAGGAAGCAGATGAATCAGGGAATCAATTCTGGAATTAGAGCATCCACTAATTTGTAAAGATTCTTTAGTAATACTGTGGTTAAGGAAGATGTTAACCAGAACATATAGTGTGGTCACCTTAGAAATATCTTGATATAGAAAGAATGAGCCTAGCATGAATTGATTAAAAAAATAAATTACTAATTTATGCAAACATCCTCCTGGATCAAATTGAAATCAGATCTATGCACCAGAGTTAATATTTTATTTTTTATATATTTCTGTTAGCATACCCTTTCCACTCTGGTACTAGTGAGAAAGAGTGACTGGAGTGAAAGATTCATTTGCTCCTATAGCCAAAGTTTTTGAGTATTTATCTCGGAAGTGCCAGGAAAAACAAAAAAATTAAAAAAAACCAAACAGACATACATTACCTTTATGGAATAGATAAATAATCAATTTCAAAATTCCAAATAATTCATAATGATCCCCATCATCTTTACCATAGCAAGTTTATACAGGACTTACTAAATTAACTAATTTTATCCACATGACAATCCTAAGAGTTAGGTGCTCTTACTACCTCAATTTTATTGATAAAGGTTTTGAAAATACAGAGAGGTTTAGTACCTTGCTGAAGGTAACAAAACAAAGAAAGTTATAGAAACCAGGCAGCCTGGCCCAGAATCCATGCAATAATCTACTTCTCAGCATTAATTCTAGGTGTTCTAATTGTGATTGTGCATTGTACTTTAAAGCAGTCTTTCCACAATTAGAACATTTGCCACATACCTTAAATAACTCTTTTGGAAGTCCTGGGGTTTGATTTTGATGAAACTTTTGCCCTAAAGTAAGATAATTAAATGTGTTTTGAAAAGAATCACAATCCCTTAATTTCTCCTTCATTTATAGTTTGAATTATTTGAAGTTCAATTTGACTTTTTTTTTGGGGGGGGGGGTAGTCTTTTATCCTAATAGTGGAGATGCACATTTTGCCAAGGATAAACAGGAATCTGATCATTCTCATTAGAAACTCAGTAGTTCTAAAGTCAAATGATTTTTAATTCATTACAAAATATATGGAGCTTTAGGCCTGAGATTTTTTACTTTAATAAACAGCAGTCTTCATGCAACCCCACTGAATTTTCTACATTAATCTTCAGGGTTCGAAAAGGGTTTATTTGCTACCTGCATCAAAGACGTTAAACTGAGTTCCTCCACTTATGTTGAGAAAAATCTTCTGTAAATGGTCCCAGATATTTTTGCAGTGCTTTAAATTGGAAAATGATGTATGTCAACCATTTTTCTTGTAGGTCTATTACCAAGAATCCACATGGGGAAGTGCTAAATTAATCCTTTATGCAGATATTGGTTGAATTCAAGAGTACTACCTGCATCATTAATGTAATGTATACATAACTGGAAAGTTGAAAGAAATGAATGTGTACTTGCTTTGATGCCACAAATTGTGATCTTATCTACAAATATCCAATTTTGTTCCCTAAGCAGTGGTTTTCTTTACTGGCATTATGGCCTGTATGATGGCGGTGTGCAAGATTTAAAATCTGTAACCCGCTTTGCAGGCAGAAATATAAATCTTAATGAAAATGTTATACTGCATAATTATCATGTCAGGAAGCAATTACAAGTAATACTTTATGCTGGGAGAAGAAAAGCATTTACTTATTTTAGATATTTGTGTTTCTCTGAAAATATTTGCATATAAAGACAAATGACTACAGAGTTTATGGGATGCCCTCACCTTGGTAGCTGAAATTCTGAAAGTGCCCTACCTTATTGCTCTTTGAAATAGAGACCTGTAGCTCAAGCTCTGTAGGTGTACCTAAAAGAAAATCAACTTCTGAGTTCCAAATTGTGGCAAATTTATTTTTTCTTCAGATCCTGGGCTATTTTTCAAATGGCAGATACATGGATTTCAAAACAGTAAGTACACTTGAGGCAGTCATTTGTATCAAGTGGAAGGAGTGACATAACAAACATAAACTGAATGCCATTTCTGTTGAGATTTTGGATTACTAAGGAATTATATTAAGTACCTATAATTATACATGGCTGTTCACAGATCGAGTAGCTAGAGCAGAATATGATTATATTTACTAAAGAGTTTTTACAGAGGAGAAAGTTCATATTCTAGGCAAAAGCATAGCAATCATTGCGATTGCGGAGCAGATAATAAAAGCGTTGGCTCCAGTGGTCTTTGAATGTGGATAAGCACAATGAGAGCAAGAACATGACGATTCTTTTACAAGATATTATTCCCTTGGAGAAATAAGTTCTGATGAAAACTAATTTCCTATTTCTAAAAATGCAAAATAGGTTTACATACAAACAAAATGTCTGAAGTTTTTCAATGCACTCATTAGTAAAGTATAATCACATACCTCATAAATGAGCCAGAAACTAAGCCCATTGCTAGAAGTTTAGTATGAATGCCAATATATTTAAATGTATGTGTTTAAAGTTCTCTATGAAAATCACGTGTGTAGAAAGATAAATAACTTAAACATTATGAAGGAGTGATGTCTTAACAACAGTAGAAACTAAAGAAATATGAGAATGGAATTTAGAAACCACAATTTTATATAAACACCCTATTCTGTTATTCTGATTTGTGACACTTCTCTTGGCCTCAGTGAGTCTTACAGCAATAGAAATCCTTGCTAAAGAAGCGATACAAATATTTTAAAAGGTGTATTAATATCAACTATTTTACCTCAAAATTTAGAACTGTAAGGAAAGCAATGTCTGTTTTCCTTCATAAATTCTTCTCTTTACCCCAATCCATGCCACCTTCTGCTATTTCAGAGTGGAAGAAAACAAATGTCTAAGTAGCATCTTCAACATACACATGTCAGGAAGAGAAAAACAAAATTACAAGCCCCTGAGCAAACACATCTTTTTGTTTTAGTACCAGAAGTTTCCAGGGATTCTTTATCTGCGACAGCCATCAGCTATCCCCTGTGGACAGCTAGATGGTGTGTGAGCCTTCAATATATCAAGTACCTTAATTTTGCTTTAATGAACAGGATGGCAGGAACACTCAGGAATTAGAGAATAATTGTGTAATCCTTGTGTTAGATCACTGGAAAATTGACTAATCGTTCTCGCCTTGAAACTTCGGAAAGTTAAAATATTTGTCAACAATGTAGACTTTGATTTCCTAGGTAGAACAGAAGCAGAGTCTTGCAAATTCCTTCTCAAGTATTCTGCAAGGATATACAGTGTATTTTTTAATCCTTAAAAGAAGAAACACTGTAGGAAGAGAATCGTAAGCCTCTTTTATACTGACTTAACAGTCATGTACTTCATATGAAAAATCATGGAATCTCAGGAACCCTCATTCTTGTCCAGAGAACAGTCTGTGACTTCACACCCATGCAGAATAATTCTTACAAACAGAATTCCCTAAAACAAGTGTGTTAGGATTTACTGGATCCTAAATGGGCTTTTCAGAGAAAAGTTGTCAATACAACCGTATTATGAGTTGATTATTTTATCCATTGGATGAATATCCAATATGGCTTTGCCATCATTTCCTTTACTGGTCATGCAAATGGAGGGGCTGTTATAGTCCTAGAATGACACTTTTACTAAGTCTCAGTCCCTCTCTTTTCTGTGATGGATAGACTGTAAGTAATATATAAGTTATATGATGCAATGATGTTTTTGAAAATATCCCATATTTCCTCCTCAAATTTAGATTAGCAACCATTGTCAAATGTAAAAATAAAATGTATTTTTCTAAATTAAAATGGTTTCACACGCATGAAAATATACTCTTCAATCTGAAAAACATTTTAAAGAGTACTAAGTACAATCTCCTTGTCCAGATATGGACCTCGAAGTCCACGGCCAGGAGGTGACTTGTCTAGGGTTACAGGGTAGTGGCAAAGCAGATTTCCTCATGTCCAGTGGGCTTTCCACTCCATTTTCTAATATAATGTCAGTAATAAGATAATGGTTCCATGAAAACAGTGTTATCTTTGTCTATTCTGTGGGCACCTATTCGTAATATATAGAAATTTACTTAAAATGTAAGAGAAATACATTATTTATATTATTTGAACTTAAATTAAGTATGAGAGAGTACAAAATTTAAAAATGAGAACCTCACCACATTACACGCATCTAAAAATGTTATTCTACATGAATAGGCATGTTTGGCAATATATTGCATATGATTAAAAAATGCAGGGTCTTTCGTAAGAAAGTGAAAATGAAGATGGGTACATTTTTTAGATTGAATTCTCAAGGATGAACTGATTTAAACCCATATCAAAATCATTTGAGGTTCTCATTAAAATGCAAATTCCTCAGCCCTGAACCAGAGCACTGAATCAGAATTTCTAGCATGAGAACATTAATAATATATTTTATTATAAATCTTAAGTAATAATTAGGCATAGAAAAATTGAGATTTGGATGTTCAAGGCTTATACAACTACATAAGGATTATTAGAGACAATTCTTGACAGTTTTCATATTTTATAAAAAATACATCTGTTCCCTTGCTTTCATATGTGTTTTCTTAGAATGCATATAAAATCTCCTAAATTAAAACCTCCAACCTACAAGTAAATCTATGGAGGAAACTCCAAAGAGTTAAATTAATTCCAATGACTTTAATGTTAGGTCTAATTCTATTACACTCTATTAAGAACTATATTGCAGAAGTATATGTATTTATATCCTTGTTACTCAAACACCTCTAACTTATGGAAGCAAATTCTTAGTAACCAGTCATTAATTCATGGGCTACTATTGTGGTTGTCTCCGATGAATCCTTTAACTGATGGGCTGTCAAAATGTGGTTGGGAGAGCCCAGATCTGCAATATGGAATTCTGAACAAGAAGAATATAATGTGCCATCTCAAGCAGCTCATAAAAGCAGCTGTATTCATGGCATAGCATCAATTTTACAAGGAATCATTAACAAGAACAAAAATTACAACAATATAGCATACATTATATATTTGCCCTATTATTATTAATGAGTTCTAGCTTAATTATCCCTTTTTGTTCTTTTCAGTAATACTGTGTGTTTAGGTATGAAAAAACAGAGGCTTGAGAAAAAGTTATTTTCCAAATGTGTTTATATATTATGTATAGAAATTAGGTATTTTTCCATTCACTTATTCATTTTTTTTCCTACCAGGATACAACTAATAGTAAACAAGTAGTTTCTACATTTCTATTTAAGTAGCTTCAAATAGAAGCCTAGTTATATAAATAGGCAATTTCAATATAGTTTTAGAAATGTTCAAATTGGGTAAGTACAGGCTGCAAGGGAGGCATATAAAAGATACGTAAATCAGCTTTGGAGCATTTTGAGGGGATTAGACACCTATGTGGTCACCTAAATGGACATATTAACAAGTCAGAGTTAACCAGGTAAAGAAATGGCAAAGATGGAGTTAGGGTATTTCAGGCAGAGAAACAGTTTCTGCAAAGACTTGGAGGTAGGAATGTGCCTGGAGTATTTGAAACACTGCAGGAAATTCAGTTTGGCCTGTGTATAGAAATGGAGAAAAACTTGAATCAGATCATTAAGGACCTTCTACAACATGTTCAGTTACTTAGACTTCAATCTGTTGGTGATTGCAAGACATTGACTATTATCACATTTACATTTTAAGATGATCCCTAATGGTGTGGAAAACGGATTGGGAAGGAATCGAATTGCAGGCAGTATGACCAGTTTCAAGACTTAAAAAATGAAGTCTAGGAAGAGACAGTGGAGCTACAGATGATAGATAGGATTAACATATAAAAAGAGAGTAGAATAGAAAAGACTTAGTGATTGATGTGAGTGATGGGAAAATAAAGAGTATAGAAAGGTATCTCATACGCTAGGCAATTAAGTGAAGAGTGGTACGATCTGAGACAGGAAATATAGGAGGAAAGGCTTTAATGGTAAGAGAAAAGTCCTTCACTACTTCAATATTTTTCTTCTGAATTATTTTTGAATAATAATACAACTACGTGCATGCCTATTCCTCCTAAAAGTGGAAAGCGGGGAGAGTTCAGTTATGTTTCTAAGGTAATCTGCCTGTAACACATTACAGTATTCTTCAACCAGCTCTTGACAGAGCTCACAGAACTAAACAGGCACTCCTTTTATTTTTTTCTTTATAACATCATGTGTATCCTTACAGAATTTTCAACTTTAAGAGACAGCATTTCCCTATAAAAAAGAATGCTGTAATATATTCTTTCATTTCCAGGGAAAATAATTATATTGAGCTTTCCTCTACCAGATATGTCAGGATTCTATTTTAGAAGAAACACTTGTAACGCTTGTAACATTAAAAACTCTAATTATGATAAACAATAAATGGCTTGATCAGGGTCTAAGATAAACCATGAACATAAAAACTTAATATTATCTGACATTTCAAATTCAAATTTGTTTGTATTGCAGATAGGCAGAAAGTTTTTCCTGAACATAATTACAGCTTCCTACTACCTTTCACAAAGACATTTTATCTCATAGAATCTATTAATGGCATGTAGTATCTTTCATTATCTGCTATTAATTTGACATATTTACTTTTTTTTTCAGCAAATCATCTCTAATTGTGTCCACATTTGCTCCTTACTGATCTTTAGAGTCAAGTGCAGTGCCTGGTGTTACATACATTTACTAACATATATCTGAGTTTTTATCTTATGGAATTAAACAGAGTTTGTAATGTCTTTTTTAATGTCTCAAATGAGAGCAGAAATGATTCTTTAAGACATTATTTTATTTTTGATGCAATTAAGAGCCTGTCATTTAAAAATGAGAGATGAAATTAAGCCTCTTTTTACATAAAAATTAGGATGTGACATCCAAGAAAACACCTTTCTGCTTCCCCCCACCTAGACTATGCCTCTACTTCACAATAAAGTTTCTTCAACAAGGAGTCCATCTCATCACTAATTTGTGACCACCTCAAATTCGTGGTTCAACATACCACACAATGGCTTTTTTACTCTGCCTCTTGAATAACCTCCTTGTTATCAGTTTCAGTGGACACGCTTTTGTCTTTCAATTCCTTGACTTTTCTTTAAAGCTGACACTGTGAAACATGCCATCATCATCCTTTACCAAGTTCTCATGTTTTATTCTTTTTTCTTTCTGACTTTTTCACCTCAATCAATTTTGCTGGTTTATTTTCTGCTATATTTCCCTAAATGTGGGTGTTTGCACTTCGGAGAACCTTGCTTGTCACTCAGTATACTCTCTCTGAGCAAACGTGGCTACCCCCATATTTTCAACTGCTACCTTTGTGCTGATAACTTCCAAAGAGGTGTCTGCAGCCCTGACCAATGTGGAAAAATGCTGGACTCCATAACAGATCCCCAAGTCTGTCCAAATACAGAAATTGCCCATCTTTCTCCCTTCTTCATAAACCTATTTGCACTTCTTCACACCTGATTTACTTTAGAAATATTTCTATTTGCTTAGGCACTCAAGCCATCAAAACTATTCTATAGAGGCCAGACAGTTTAGTGTTTAAGAATGTGGACTCTATAGCTGAACTACACGGGTTCATACCCTGTGGCTTTGGGAAAGTACTTCAACTTTTCTGGGTCTCAGTTTCTTCATCTGTAAAATAAAAATGGGAATAGTTATACTTCATAGTGATGGTTTGAGGAGTAGTTTTCATACACGCTTAGAAACAGTATATGTAAGTTATCATTAATCTTTACCTTCTCCCCTTTCTCTTGCATGCCTTGAATCCAATCTTTTGATTTAATTAATTGTGCCTCCTGCTCACTTGTTCTTTCTTTCATCTTCACCTATACTGCCGTCCTTGACAACAAGGACATAGTGGCATTTACCTCTTTATTTGCAGTTCCCAACGCATAGTAGGCTCACAGTCACTTAACAGTGACTGTGAGCCTACTAAATTAATGTATACATAACTAAATTAATGTATAAATATTGCAAAATCTGGCTGTGAAAATGGACTCCAAAACTCTTTTTTTAGCAATCATTGGAATATTTCTATATTCTCTTAAGGTAATTATTTAGAAAGATTGATCATTCAGACACAAACATATTGGTGTATTTGCTAAACAGTCTTACCGTTTGTAAAGCTGCTGTGACATAACTACTAATGGCTGACTTACAGGCGAATCAACATTTAGTGTAATAATTGAACATTTTGCTGTTTGCCATTTTTGTAGTATCAGGGAAGTCACATACAGCTGCTCTGAGTTCCATTTTCTTCTCTAAAATTAGTTAAGTGGGGAGGTTCTCTTATATAGACTGCCTGAAGGTGGCGCTGTAAGAAGCAACTATCTCTCCTCTTCTCAGCTATCAGCTCAGTAGCTGCAAAGCAGCAATCATGCGTGAGTGCATCTCCACCCGCGTTGGCTGGGCTGGTGTTCAGAGTGGTCATGCCTGCTAGGAGCTCTACTGCCTTGAACATGGCATCCAGCCCGATGGCCAGATGCTGAGTGACAGCAAGACCATTGTGGGTGTGTGTGTTGCGGGGGGGGGGGGGGGGAGGAGATGACTCTTTCAACACCTTCTTCAGTGAGACAGGCGCTGGCAAGCATGTGCCCATGGCAGTGTTTGCAGACCCGGAACCCACGGCCATTGATGAAGTTTGCACTGGCATCTATGACATCCATCATAGAAACCTCAATATTGAGCGCCCTACATATACTAACCTGAATAGATCTATAGGTCAAATTGTATCCTCCCTCACTGCTTCCCTGAGATGTGACGGAGCCCTGAATGTTGATCTGACAGAATTTCAGACCAACCTGGTGTCCTATCCTCGCATCCACTTCCCTCCGGCTACACGCGCCCCTGTTATCTCTGCTGCGAAAGCCTACCATCAACAGCTTTCTGTAGCAGAGATCACCAGTGCGTGCTTTGAGCCAGCCAACCAGATGGCGAAATGTGACCCTCGCCACGGTAAATACAGGGCTTGCTGCCTGTTGTACCATAGGTTACGTGGTTCTCAAAGATATCAATGCTGCCATTGCCACCATCAAGACCAAATGCAGCATCTGGTTTGTGGACTGGTGCCCCACCGGCTTCAAAGTTTGCATTCATTACCAGCCTCTCACTGCGTTGCCTGGTGGAGACCCAGTCACAGTACGACGAGCTGTGTGCGTGCTGAGCACACCACAGCTGTTGCTTGCCTGGACCTCAAATTTGACCTGATGTATGCCAAGCGTGCCTTCATTCACTGGTACATAGGGGAGAGCATGGAGGAAGGAATTTTCTGAGGCCCATGAGGACACGGCTGCCCTTGAGAAGGATTATGAGGAGGTTGATGTGGATTCTACTAAAGGAGAGGATGAGGAAGAAGGAAGAGAATACTAAAGTTAAAATGTCACAAAGGCACTGCTTTGACAGAGAAGCTTATTCTGTTTTAAACATTGAAAAGTTGTGATCTAATCAGTTAATTTGTATGTGGAAGTGTATACTCTCATATACAATTACTGGCCTATGCTTTAAACCACGATGCTTTGTTACAGACCTAATCTGCCCATTTCTTTGATGGGTTTGAATAAAGTATTCCTTTTCTTAAATGAAATAAAATAAAATGAAATAAGTAAATGAGACTAGAATTATCACAATGATCCTTTAACATTTATGATTTCAATAGATTTGAGTAATTATTCAACGCTTGATATATGAGACACTGAGAGAAACACATCCTATAAAAAATTTCAGTCAGGGGGTTTATTAAACTAATGACCTTGATTTCTCAGTTTGTTGCTTAGTTCAATGAGAGGCTGGTAGACAGGATTTTCTAAAGGACAGCTTTTTAAATTTAAATCTGCAAAATTTCCCCTGTCTTAGCATTCATTTGCATCTCTTTCAAAGACCAAACTTCAAAAAAGTATGAAAGATTTTAGCTTAAGCTGGTTACATATTAAAGTTTTGACCTAGAGCCCAGAAAGGGCTCTATAGAAAATGAATCCCTGTCATTTAAGAAGATATTGGCTTTTAAAAATTACTAGTTCCAATATTTTATTGTTACTTTTTCCCTTGATTACTTGATTGAAGGTTTTTAAAAAGGCATAATATTTTAAATCAAATTTGATTCATCATTCCACTTCAAGTAGAAAGTCTTTTAAATGTAGTCTTTTAAAACTACTGAATACCTAAAATTTCTTCTGCTAACTAATTTATGGCAAGCTTTCTGTATAATAAAAAACGGACTGCAAAAATGATTTCTGGGACCTGGGGGAAAAGATTTTCCTTTACAGTGTTTATATCAATATTGAATTATTTATGAGTCAGCTCTATTAATGCTAAATTTTAACTGAGAATGACCCAACAACTTTGGCCCACATGCACCGTGTGCTTAAATTATTATTTTGTCAAAGACAGTCACATTATGATTTCAGTAGAGAAATAGGAAAGTCATTCCAGTTCTATCAGTCCATAGAAAGTTGTTTTAAATGCAACATTAAATCATTTATTTTATGTTAATGTTATCCTTCATCTGAGAACTTGTACTCCAAAAGACTGGTTTCTCACAATATATCCTTAGGAGATCAGAGTTATTATTTATTAAGGCCTTGATTAACCTACTAATGGGCATCATTAGAAAATTAATTCACTAACACATATTTTGTTGTAGAAGATGAACATATTGAGTTCCCAAAAAATCACAATTAGCTAAAGCCAAATGCTAGTGTATGACAGATCAGTGTATTGTAGACTAGATTGCATGGCATGTGCCAAAGCACAAGCTATCTCACAGCAATAATTGTTCACCGGAGTCTCAGTTTCAAATATTCTGTCCCACTTTCTCCTAAGTATGCTTTTTTGTTCCTATCAGACCATTCGCTTAAATTTTTTCATTTAGAAAATGTTGCTACAACTAGACACAAAACAATAAAATGACAGCTAGTAGTGGTTATCATGAATTTAAAAATGTTAAAAAAAACATATAATTTTGCTAATGGTAGCACTATGACTATCATTTCATCAAATAATAAAGTTTTGAACTTAAAGCTAATAATATGCTCATAAAAGGTGACTCAACTGAGAGACTTATTAACATTTACTTTTTTTAAAAATCAGTATTTAGTTTTTACATGTCAGTATTGCAAAAAGAAAAGGTTTACTCTGTGAACACTGGCTATATCCTTTATCAATCATTTATCTATTCAGATAATTTAAAAAGCAGATGGTCTTGGAATGATGTTTTGAACTACCTACCTCCTTTTATACTATTGTGCCCTTCTGGATATAATTATTTCCTAGATATTTGCATTTGCTTCTCACCAGAGTATGTTTAATCTACATAGACAAAGGGAATAGATATTTCGAGGGAACAGGCATTATAAAAAAAAATAGGAATTTAAGTCCCCAATTATACTGCAAATAAAGAACAAGTGCATCAGCTCATCACTTTGAAAAGCTCAGGGAACAGCTGACTCAATCTGTTTCACCATAGGACATACACCATTATTTTCAATGAAAGAATCATTCAAGTGAAGATATTATAAGAAACAGAGTAGCTAATTTGTTGTTCAGATATATCCTAGACATCCCATTTAGTTCTTCCTAGAATCCTAAAGTTATGCACAGATAGATGACATTAATTTAAACCTGAGCTGAAAATAAGGTGTTAATGTCCCCCTTCATTTCTGGGGGTAAAGAGTTAGGGTGAGGATGTGTCTGTGTTTAGAAAGAATAAGTTTTCAGAGCTGTTAATGTCACTAAGTATGCTATAATTTAAGGGTGTGATGGTTGTTCTCCAAATTTGTTATCCCAGTACCTATGATTGCAACACCTCTCCTTTTGTGATTCATCGGGGCCATTTATAATCCCTCGCTTGCACAGTTTTCTAGTTATTTTATTATTTAAGCCTGGAATGAAATTTTACCTTACAAAAATAAAATCATAATGTTTTAGAGGTGTACCATTTTGTTGAGTTCCAAATTATATGAAAACATAATTAAATATGTCATGAAAATCTATAGATAATTTTCTAAAGGTCTCTGAATATTTTGTAGAGCTATGAAAAATATTAATAATAAAGGCATCAAGGGGAAAACTTAGTAAAAATTTAAAAGGCTTATATTGTTAATTTTATCAGCCAGGTCATGAGATGTTAGCCAATTAGAGCAATTGTGAATTTTCAAATCTTATATATATTCAGAGTTTAGTACTCGAAAACCACAAAACAAGAATTATTCTCTTTTAATTGAGCATTATTTTTTAGATGTCTCTACAACTGCCACATAAACTAGGATTAGGTGTGAATGAGGCATAAATTATGAAATTTAATGCCAAAGATTTTTACTGAGCACTTATTAAATGTTAATAATTGTTAGTTGGAATATAGCTTAGGCTATAGATGGAGGGATAAGCAAATTAATTAAAATATGGATGTACTTTCATAAGAAAGCTGTATGTTATTAGTTTAGTGAATAGGTTAGTAGTCATCAACAACAAAATGTCAAAACAGCAATACTGCAGATGTTGAAGGGATTAGGCAACATTCCTTAGAGAAAATGGACTTTGTACTGGAAGAGAAAAATGGGATATTTCAAGTGAGGCCAACAGCATGATTAAAAGCTTGGAAGAGAATCCGAGATATTACTTAAATAAATTGTTTAATATCTTAATTTTATATATGATTTAAAAGATATCTGTATATACATATATATTAAAAATGACACAAAATATTTTGGGAAGCATTTCTCATTGATAGGAGCAAGCAATATGTTTTCATACGTAGGAAAAATGAAACACTAGCAGCCAGCCTGCAAGATTCAGAAATAAAATCTTGGATTACAAACTTGAAGATTTGGAAACTTTAATAGATTAACACAGTTGTTGATTTAACAATATGCACGGTAACACTTGTAAAATGTCAGTGAATAACACTGAATAATCTCCCACTGGGATGAAGGTAATAGACAGATCTTTACCCAAGGTAACTCTGATCTCTGTGATGTCAGTATGTCACAAATTCCTTAGAGTGATTATATTTCATGTCTATTATCCAGGTCAATCTCTTTTATTAATATTGCTAGTCTAGGTTGTTTGCCAGAACATTTTTTTTTTCAGGTAATACTGTTTATGCATGTGTGTAATAAATCCTCTCTTCCAAATCTGTGTTTTAGTAGCAAGTCCTCATTCTGCATCTGGATAAAGTCATAGTGAATAAAACACTAGCCACATATCTGATGAGATCCTAAAAGAATCTTCCAGGAAAAGCTTTGAAATAGTGATAAAACAAAACAAAACACCTAGCAGATTCCTGGCTAGTGATCTGTCTGTTCTAAGGGGAGAGCCTTAGAGGCTGAAACAGTGTCCACACCCCTGGACCTTTCTCTCTGTGTGAGCAGACTTCTCGTGTGCTCCTTAAGGAGAGTCCTCCCTGGGTTCTGCTCTCATCTCCTTTCTAATAACACGTGCTGAGTCACCTGATCTGGTTGAAATTGGAGGCTCTCTATCTGTGTACTCTGAGGCAGTCAGGCCAGCAGTTGATTTAAACATTATTCTCTGTGAAGAAGCTTCTTTCTCTAGCTCACCAGAGAAATTACTCATTTTAGCATTCTTTATACTCTCTTTAGAGGTACTGAGGGATGGGACAACAACAAATAGTATTGGAAGCTTTTTTTTTTTTTGGTTGTTATTTTTTGCTTAATATAAATCTCTTTGATAACGTTACAAAAGAGTTTATATAAACAATCAACTGTACCTCACGTGTCAATTTAAGTTTGCCTTTCATGAAAGAATTGCTGAAGTGCCTATAATTTCTAATATTGTTTTCAATTTTAAAATCCCCCTCATTTGATAATTTTAAATTATGATTCATTATTACCGATATAATATTTTAAGGCATTTTAAGCTATCTTCTTTGAATTTTTTTT
Source organism: Pteropus vampyrus (assembly GCF_000151845.1). NCBI lineage: Eukaryota > Metazoa > Chordata > Mammalia > Chiroptera > Pteropodidae > Pteropus > Pteropus vampyrus. The sequence goes on along the minus strand of NW_011888814.1, from coordinate 2,081,145 downwards.
CTATAGTGAAAAATATCTCTGAATTTTGTTTATTGGTATACTATTTAACAACTCTGTACTGTGCTAAAGCCAGTAGATTTATGGCAGATATGTTTGTATTCACAGATATCGAGCATCTGAATTGGAAACTTTATCTGACTTAAATGTTCCCTGAAATAACTGTCATTATCTTCGCATTTGATTTACATTGTACACCTATTTAAATGTCTTTAAATTACATTTCTTTGGAACCACACCAAATTTTAATCTCTAAAGTTGTATTAAATTAAATCTTGAACAGTGGGATCTTGTAGAGTTCGGTGTCTTGAATTTGCAAGAAGTAGATCTGATAAATTTGATTTTCATGGAGAAGACTTTGCCAATCATTATTACTTTCTACTAAGAAAACACAAAGCAGAAAAAAAATAATTTGTCTATGTTTTTCCTCAAAATAGAAAATGATGGTCAATATTGTGAATTATTCACTATTACCCTCACCCCAAACCAAAATCCTCCCCTAGATCACAGTTTGTAAAAATCACTTTAGGAGAAAGGGATGGAATCACAAGCCACTAGGGGTCAGCAGATACCGGGATGTGTGGCATCCTTGTCCTTGTGAGGGACTCAGAAGATCAAGGATATGCAGATTTCTGGGTGGGTATACAGCAATGTTGCTCCCTAGCACATACTTAAAATTACATTCAGAATATAGTGCAAGTAGAGTACCATACAGCTAAATGTGGAATCAATTAGGACTTTATAGATTCTCAGTGTTTCATTCTCAGATCTATTGTCTTTGAGTATGTAAATGAATGGATGGAACAAGGAGGTGAGAAATTGAGATAGTCAAGAAACCACAACAAAGGAAAGGTGGAGCCTGTGATGTGTAAGAAGGAGCAGTGAGCTAGGTTTCATTCTGGCTAACTCCAAAGATTCAGAAGACTTTCTCTAATCCAGGGGTTCTGAATGTGTTGTCCGAAGACTGGAAGCACCAGCATCTCCTGGAAATGTTAGAAATGTAAATTCTTGGGGTCACCCTAGAATTACTAAACCAGAAACTCTGGGATAGATGCCAGCAATCGGTGTTTAATAAGCCTTCCGGGTAATGTTTGAGAACCATGGCTCTTATAGCTGAGATGATGTTTGAACTGGCCAGAAGTAGCAGGAATGCCATATTGTATCTACTCTAAAAGATTTAATTGAGTTAATTCTCTGAACTGCTATGTGAGTGACTGACTCCTCGGTTCTAAGCTACTCTATATTTGGTGTGTACCTGAGGCCAAAACCGATCTTTGCATTCTGTTCCAGCTCAGCAGAAAAGTAGGCTAATCCTGCTGGGAGTAATAACAAAACCTAGTAATTCCCATGTGAAGTATATTAAACTTAAAAGCCCATGAGGATGTGAGCTGCTTATCAAGGCCAAAAGCTCACAGGATGAGATGATCCCAGAAGATCTCCAGCTTTTGCCTAAGGAATTTGCATAATAAACTTTTTCTTGAAGGAGAGAAGGAAAATTAGCAATGCCCACGATGGGAGCCCCAACTCACACCAGTCTCTGAGCCATGTGTCTGGAGTGTAAGATGCTGGAACACTATTTCTTCTGTACTTAATTCGAGCCCATCTCTTTAAAATCTCACTTCAGTCAGTAAATACTATGAGAATCATTTTCCTTTGCTGAGTGATCTAATCTTTGTGCTCTCAGGATGGCCTAAAATCATCCCCAAAAGACGCAGGCTGTTTCTCTATTTAGAGATGGATTGAGATGATGATTTATCAACTTCATCAGCAGCTGTGGCAGCCGAAACAGCATATTGAATACCCAGTGTACAGACTGTATCATAATAGATGTGGGAGCCACAAAGTCAAGGGACCCACTATCTAGCTGTAAAAACAAAATAGTGCTTAAAGAAAAAAATTACAGACAAAGATGTTCAAAGGAGTGACAAATGGTAGGAATAGGTAGTATGAACTTGCAAAAAGTATGAATTTTAGAAATCTTCTTTCATAATTAGTTACTCCATCACAATCAGTAAATAAACACACTGCCCATTCTCTTAATTCGATAAAAAATAGCTTTTGTGGATTCTTTTGGTGCAGTATAATTGAAAAAATATTTTTTCTTTGAATATAAATTATAATTTTTAAATTAAGTTTATTGGAGTGACATTGGTTAATAACACGTTTTACGTGGACGGTTCCATAATACATCATCTGTATCTTTCATTGTGTGTTCACCACAAATTAACACACTTGACTCTCACTATAACTCACATACATGGGATTATAAGAGAACATTCCACTCTAGGATTTGCATATCTTTGCAAGAAATGTTTATTTCCCTCAAGGGTAGCCATTTACTGCAGTTTATTTTCTTAAAGTCTATTTCCCGTTTGTTCCTGTGTCCTGTGTCAAACTGGGCTGTTATAACCCCTGAAGAAGGTATAAGAGAAATGCATTGCAACCAGTACTGGCATTCTGTCTCTGAATATCTGATATCCTCAGGAAGTGCTATCACTCCAGGGGCTACTTGAGGGCAAGGTTTTTTTATCTCATCCACCTTCAATTCTTCAATATCTGAGCACAGCAAGTGTCTGTTACATAATAAACATTCAATGAATATTAGATGAATGAATGACTGGATACTGATTATAGGCTAAGACTATCATACACTGCTATCCTTTCTAGAGTAGACACAGTTCGATAGGAAGAAAAGAGTGCCTTTAAAAAATTTAGAACTCTCATGGTTTAGCTAATAAGGAATCGTGTGGCTTTTCAGTAGCATTTTGTGGCAAATTTTTAAAGTGTGAAAGCTAACTTACAAGGAAACAAATGGAATAGCATGTCTTCCTGTGCCTTGAGAAAATCTGTTGAGTTCTAGCTCATGAAAAACCCTGACTCAACAGGTACAATGTTATCGCCAGACAAAAATGCAATTTCCAATTTTCTCTACCCACCTTGCATGATTCAACTTTATATCTCCAAAACTTAGTACAGTGATTGGCACAAGGAAGGTATACAATAAGTATCGATCAACAAATGGACAAGTATATATGAAGAAATAAAAGAAACAAGAGAGATGTAGCCATATGCTGTTGAGTATTTCATTATTAGGGATTCTTATGGATCTGCTTTTAATAAATAAAATGCTTTATAATTGTGTAGTACTTTATTTCAGTATGTTTTTATATGCTTACAGATACTGGAAATCAATTTTTCTTCAATTGTTCAAATATTTACAAGTTTGCCCTTTCTTTCCTTGAACTTCTCTCTTGAAAACAGTATAAAGAGAAAATTTATTAGAATCTTGAAAGTTTATTAAAAATCTTAAATGAATAGAAAAAGAAATTTATGAGCTTTTTATTGTACTTGAATGTTGATTGTTCATCTTCAATTTTCTACAATAAATAATTGCAAATTCTCTTTAATCTTTACTCCTCTTTCCTTGTGAGCTTCTAACATAACACAATACTCTTCTCAGAGCTGGTCCAGTGTTGATTGTAACACCTTGATTTAATCTTTTAAAATGGATATTTCCATTTGAGAAGAGCTATTTCAAGGTTGCTTTTCCAACTCCATTCACGTGTTTATTTGACTGGGAAAGTCCATATGAGAGTAACTTATTACTTTGCCTCTTTCTTAAGCATTTGTTCTCTTTCAAACTAATAGGAAGATTCTACAAACATAAAGCCAAACTGTTCTTATTCTAGAGGCAGGGAGTTATGAAGACGTGTTTTTATTATAAAATAGCTCCCTGGAGACCTTGAAGAACATGTGTGAATGCAAACAGCAAGAGCTTCCTGCGGTTGACTACAAAGTGCTTGGTTGCAAAACCATTTCCTGTTTCTTAACATAAAACATTAAGTACAAGTAGCATTTGGAAAATCTGCAGCTACATCAGAGATCTGACCACACACCACAGTTGAATACAACTAATTCTGTATCTTCAGTTTGACCATGTCTTGTGGATCTCCCTCTTTTAAGCAAAATATGAATGGAGCAATGGGTGCAATTCCAACCATTTTTTGCTGATCGCTGGGGTCAGAGATAATAATCTCTGGGGAACTTCTGACATGTCATTGAATCTTGTATTACCTCATCTTTTTCCATTTGTAAAGTGGGAAAAATGATCCTATTCACTCCATGCCTCACTAAACCATCTTGATAATATACTTCGCTTTTGTGAGTATTTAAACTTTTAAAAAGATGAAAAAATTAATTCCATTTTTAATACCAATCTCAGAAAGCAATAGAACAAGCAGAACCAGAGAAAGCTGGTTATGGGTGCTGTGCAAACCTAAAATCCCTCTGCGGAGGCAGCTTCTAACTCTAGCTATGTGTGAGATTGGCTCTGCACTCAGGGGAGACTGCTAAATTATCCATGTTTTGATCTGTTCTTCCCCACTATCCTTTATTATCTTTATGCCCTTTATTATGATCATTTTTGATATGGCTATCTCTATTTCGTTTTGCCAATACTATAGGAAAAAACCCCGACAGTACAACAAATGATGCGACACTTAAGATAGTTGAGGTTAAGAAAAGAATTCTTTCTGAAAGAAAGCATTTCCCCAAAAAAGCATCCTGAGAAGATGATATTTTTCACTACTTCATGGAGTATTTGTTCAGGCATCTCCAATTAATGATAATGGGAGCTAATCGGTGAGAGAAAAAACTCCTTATAACACATTATGTTTAAAACTCAGCATGAGCCAAAAAATAGCTATTTTACTCTGTTAGCAGGATGGATGCTTTTAGAGTAAAGGGAAAACCTGCTGTTGAGTTCACAATCCCTCTAGGTATAAAGGAAAGAAATTATTTTAAATGTTATTTGTATCTGTAACCCACTATAGTGCCCCAGCTATAATTTGCAGCAACATGTCAGTTAAGTAATAACAGATACACTACAACGGTGTTAATCAACACACAAACACCAAGTGTGCAAAGACTGAAGCCTCAGCAGGTGTTTGCTATTATGCTTAGAGAAAATGACTCTCCATCTCAGCTTTCTCCTACTCTCTCTTCTCATTTAACTTTTCTACACATTTCACATGTCCTCAATAGAAAATGGCTAATTTCTATAAATGATGGCTGATCTATAGAACAGAAGGGGATGTTTTATTACATCAAGTATCAGGATCGAGGTCCCCTTTAAAATGACATGCTTTCTAAATTGCAACATTGCTCAATTATAATATAGTTTGAATATGCCTTCCCTTTGGAATCTCCATGTCTAAAGCTAATGTGCTGTTTTTGCTTTCATTTAAAGAGGATCAGCCCTTGTTTCCCTGGCTTTTGACATCTTAATGGATGTGGGGTCAGTTTCTCCTGAGATACCAACCTTGTTAAAATTTAATTCTTATAACTGAGTGTCTCTTTCGAATGCAAAGTCTAGCTACAACCAAATAGAAATGGTCATTGAAAAAATGTTGCCATAAGGTCAATGAGCTAGATGCTTCCTTTCCCCCAATTTGTTCACTCCTCCTAGGTGTGTCCCTTGCTTTTCCTCCTGCCTGGTGCTCAGCACTTCTTCTGACAGCCTTTCTGGTCCAGCCCTTTCTGCAGTCTTCATCAGCAACACATAGCCATGGAAGTTGTTACTGGTAACAGTCTCCTTTTCCTTCTCCTGACTCATTGAAACATAACTTTTGGAGTAGTTCGCCTTCACCAGATTCTGGTAAAATGAACCTCACACCTCCTGAGGGAAAGCCGTAACAGCCCCCCATTCTTTCATTTCTTTTTAATTAATTCATTCAACAAATATTTAATGAGCATGTACTGCTAAAGTATTGTTGTAGAACTTTCCTTTCCCACTTAGAGCTTTATGGAGGCAACACTTCCCTTGTCTGATCTAGAAAAAAATCAGTCTCTGGGGAATATTAGCTGGACAAAAGAAGAAAGGCATTGTGGGGGAGGCAGGGCTTTCAGATTCTCCTAACTCCTCCCCCCCACCCCCACATAGAAACTGATAACACTGTTTTAAACTAAGGAAGAATCCTGCTCTCCTCACTAGATGTAGAAGAAGAAAAAGGTGATAGTTTCAGCAGTACTTTTAGTTAGTTCATCTGGTCAGAAATAAGATTATCTATCTCCTCCCTCGATTCCTTCTCCTCTACCCAACATCGATTTGGGGCATTTCATTCTGACATAAAATAAGGCAGACACTAAAAGTCACAAATAAGGCAGACTTCCACATAAGTGACAGCTTGGCTCTTTTGAGTGAGTCTCTAGACTTCTCCTGTGGTTCCTAAGGTGGGTCTTGATTGCCTAGGTAAGTAGATGCTATATGGGAAATCCCACCACCCACTTCTGTGTAGTTCTCCAGAGGACCCCACTGCTCATTAGAGAAACATTTTTTTTCTTTATAGAACTGAGGGAACTGGAAAACACCTTAAATGTCGTATAGTCGGAACAGCTGTTTCAATATAGACATGTGGAAACTGAGTCCCTAAAGAGCTTAAGTCTCCTGGTTACTGTCATACAACTTGTTTGTGACAGAGTCTGAAGCCAGAGCTCTCTCTGAAACACTTCTGCTTCTCTCCATTCTGGAAAAGGCTGAATCTAAAAATCTCTAAGACACATAAGGTGAACCAAGCTGACTGTCTCACATTCTTAATAAATTACTCAAGTCTCAAGTCAGTATTAATGTAGTATCAATCATGCGATGACATTCTATACCACTGATAATATAAAGAACATTCAAGAAGCACCTATTAGTCTTTTTTTGCATTTAAAATTAAACATAAAGGAACAGCAGAATTCTTAGTTGCCTAGAGTTATTTTAAGTAAAATACTTTTTAAGATGAGTGAATAATTTATCCACATCCTTGGGCTGACTTTGAAATCCATATCACCCTTAGATGTACTGGACCCTTTAATAGCAACAAAGAAAGAAAGAGCTGAGGTAACTGAGAGTTCTAATAGCTTCTATGGGACTGCAACAAGTATATCCCCGAGTTCCTGCTTGTCATTTTGCCAGAGCCATAGGGGAAGTGAAGAGTCTTCTGCAGTAAGAACCGAAAAGAAAATGGAGGCTCAGGAACAAAATGACCCACGAAACCCCAACTTTCCTAGAAAGTGAAATTAGAGGCAGAAGTTGTTCAGATAGCATTAGAGTAGAATGGAGAATGATTTCAGTCACCAAGGTCTTATTGAAGTTCATGATGCAAACCCAGGGGTTTTGGCCAGGGAACTCTGAGGCTGGCTAAATTTGATTAATTCATAAATTTTTCTCTCTATCTTTGACCTTTTAAGGCTCATTTTAATTTAACAGAATGCAGACTTAAATATAAGGAACTACCAAGCATTCAGATGGATTTCCTGTAACTCCATGTATATTATATACTTTATTTTCAATTAATTGTTTTGATTAGTACCAGTATTTACAGTTTATAATCACTAAAGAACGTTGGCTATAAGATGACTGTTATCATTTCTGATTTTGATAACAGAATTTAGATTTCATAGGAAGAATTAGATAGAAAATAAAAGTGAAAAAATATGGATATTATTTTATATTGACTGAAAATCCACATTAAAGTATAAATAATTTTTAAAGACATGATATTTGTATTGCAGCTTACATTGTAGATAGCATGCAATATATATTATACCAGATATTTATGTATAGAATAGATAATTTCTTTTATCTGCTAAATGTAACTAAAATCTGTATTGTGTATTGAATGTAGATAATTCTATATAGACAATTATCTTTTGAATATTCAATGAACTATTTCTTGTCCAAGAGTTTATCAACTCATTGTCCACCTCACAGTTTGTATACTGTCAGGGAGGACTTGTGGGAGGAAATGTTTTCCAGGAGGCAGAAGAATTTAAAAGAAAAAGACCTGAACTTACAGTCAGAAGAACCTGGTGGCTTTTGCACCCATGACTTAGTAGTCATGTGATTTGGGGAAAATCACTTACATATTTTGAGTCTTAGATTTCTAATTTCAAAAACAGAAACAGGTAAAACTTTCATCTCTTAATTCATAGGGTTATTAAGAGGTCCATGTGAAATAATCGATGTGAATCACTTTGAAATTTGCATATAATGTGATTACTCTCTTATTGCTAAGTAGATCCCTTCTCTGAAATTCAAAGAAAGAGGGATGTCCCTATTCTATCTCTCTCCTCCTTCCCAACCCATTTATACTGTTACATTGATAAGGCTAGAACTGTGCTCAATAAACAAATATTGAGACACACTAATAAATTTTATTTTCAAAATAGAGATCATAGCTTTCCTGAATTTTCGGTCCAGTTGGCAGGAAGATAGAAGCCAGATGATTGACATTTGATATTTATCATTTTTAAAATTTGGGGAAGAAAATTAAACATTTATGTGTATCATAATAAGTTATATTATTATATAAAATATCTTATATTTTAGTTTTGCATGTTTTTTATTAAAATTTCTTGAGAGATCTCTCCTTGTACATTATGAGTTTTTTTCCCCATGACTAAGTATATTTCTTGGTATATGGTCAGCTCAGAGACAAGAAGCTAATCCTGGATTCTGAAATCAATGACCTTTGAGTTCTAAGGACTTGCTAGTCTAAGGAAGATTTATTTCAAATTTGATTTTTTTGGGAGGAGGGTAACAACAATTGCTGAAAGAGAGTATAGAACATATTCTTCATTTATTTTAAGACTAACGATTTTTTTTCCTGTAACTCTGAGTATTTTTTTTTAAATCTGCTTCAATACCAATAATTTCTCTCTTTCTCAAAGTCATGCTTGCTAAACCCTAAATTTCATTTCCTAGTATATCAATCCTATGTTGGCTGACCTGTAATCTCCAAACTAGAGGTGCAAAGAGACTCTACACAACTTATGTCTGAAACTTTGATCAATAAGAAAAAAAATAAAACGAAGAGATTCCTGCTTATAAGTCTAATTTATCATAGGAATATTTTCTGATTCTTTCTACTTGAGAACTTTTACCACTAACTTGGAAGCTAGTTTTACAGAAAGATTAAAGCTTTGCAGAATCAAGAAAGGAAGTTTTATTTATGTAATTTACATAATGAAAATCTCCAGATATTTAAATCCGCTTTCTGTTATCTGTGTGACACCTATAAAATATAGTTTAATACTCAAATGTTCAAATAATTCTACATCAATTGAGGCTCTCCAGTCTTTTCTAGGAGATCCAGTTTAATTTCAATGACTGTAGATTATAAAGATGAATATCTGCCTTGTTGTTCAATTACACTGTCTCATTCTCAGTGCCTAACTACTGCAGTGGTAGGCACATAGAAATGCAGAGACTGATGGGTGAGAAGTAGAAGTAATTTCTGCACATAATGACAGCATGAATCAAATTACTTTTGCAAGACAGTTTTCCTTTCAGAGACATGCCTAGGATTAGAATCTAAATATTTAGTTTCCACCTATGGCAGTATTTGATTGGATTTATGTGGGAGGAAAAAAAGGAAGGAGTTTATATAAATATCTTAAGATCTCTAAAGTACTTTTCAGAACCAGGAAGAAACTACTAGTATTGAATATTCTCAGGAGCTTTCTCTAAGTAGGAGTTATCTCCATTTTTTAATATTCAAACTTGCTCTTATTTCCAAGGTAACTTCGCAAATTCTCAGCAGACTTAGACCCAGCAGCTTTTATCATCTCTTATCACTTGACTTCCCAAGAAAACTAAGTGATTTTGAACTCCAACTTTGTTTAATAAATTAGCTTTTTCAGCCACTGATGATTTAGAAGTGAGCAAAAGTCATTGAGAATGAGTTTGTGGTAACGTGTAATTATTATCAAGGGCAGACATGAAGGAGAGCAAAATTTGTCCTGAGAATTTGATCCTGGCATGTTGAATTGATGTTTCAGGTAGAGTCATGATTCAGAGTTTTTTTTAAGGATCAACCACTTGTAAAGACAAGGTCAAGAGAATACTGCTAACTTTAGGTCAATTCTAATCTTTTATGAAAATATTTCCAGAACCTGTGGTTACATACTAATTATTAATTTATGAATGGTTTCAAGTTTAAAAACATTTTCTTAGATAAGCTTCAATTTAGAATAAAACAAATGAGATATTCTAGTAATAATATTGCTTTTTTACATTCCTTTGTTGAAAAAAATTAAAGCACACATCTAAATTAAATGACAATCTTGCTCACAATCATGTATAAGATAAGGTTATATCTATTACATAATGGAATCCAGCACAAATCATACTTTAGAATTTCTGCTAATCCTCCTAGCTATAGCTTTCCTGATTTCCTGTTTCCTACTGCTCATAGCCTATTATAATTTGCTTTAATGTAGAACATTATTTCTTTTAAGAAATTTATATTTCACAGTATGCTCCTGCTTCAATCAAAACTTACTTTTTTGAGGGTAGCCAGTTCAGAGAGAAATAAACATTTCCATATGAATTTTAATATTTTTACTTATCAAAACCCACAATTCAAACTAGTCATGTAAGTAGAGAGCAATCACTAATACCTGCTTTCTCAAGAATCATGTGATCATCACTTCCTTGTCCATTCTCTGTAAGTTTTTCAGATTAGTCAGTTCAAGTGGTGGTCTATCGCAACTACACATATAACCAAAAAGCTCATAAAGGTAACACTTTTTTTCAGGAGATAATAATTGCCTAAGATGCAAGTTCTTATCAGAAATGGATGAGTCAGTTGTGTTCAATATCTATTATTCAGAAAGCAGGTTGGCTAAGAAAAAGACTTATGGCCTTCCTTGCAAATTAGATGTTTAGATGGCAATGAAACCTTGGCTTAAAAAGAAAGACAAAATAATAGGAACAGACAGACTTTTTTTTTAGAATCCATAGGGGCTTTAAATAAAGGATACATCCTGTAAAATATTTTATCTAATATTTTATATTAGATAAAATTTCTACCATCATAAGACAGTGTTACATAGTGGGGGGAAAAACATTAAATCTAACCACCTCATTCAAATTCTTGTTAAAATAGTAGTGTTCTAACTATGTAAGCAACTGAACAAGCTGCTTCACCTAACAGACCTCATTTTTAACCTCATTTTTCTCATTTGTGAAGTAGAAATGTGGCAAAGAATTCTAGAATTTAAGGGTTTGCATGCCCTCCTTCATCTCCTGTCTCTTAGAGCAGATAGTTACTAGTACTTTGATGAATTGGAAAAGGATATATAACAAGAGGACAACTGGATAAGACAAAGAAAGGCTTGCTCTACGAGAGAGAGAGAGAGAGAGAGAGAGAGAGAGAGAGAGAGAATCTTTTTCTGGATTAAAAAATATCAAAACTGCCTTTGTCAAGAGCAAGTAGGGTCAAATGACCCAGTTAACAGGAATAATTCTTGCCTTGCTGGGCTGTTATAACAGCTGGAATTATTTATTACATTGCCTAACACATAGAAAGTGAACAATAAATAGCAGCCATTTGCTGCATCCTAATGCAAAGAGTTGTTACAATAGACACCATTTCAATATTAGTCATTCTTCCCAAGCCATGTGCTCAGCCTTCCAAATTATATCAGATGCTATCCATAGATTACCGGAAAAAGTAAAGATGTTTCTACTATTATTTAGGAACAGAAGTATCTCACTGGCTCTTGGAGTCATCAGACAGGGACAGGAAACATTTTTAAAAAAACAACAACAAACAGAAACATGCCGAAATGAACTGAATAATTCATGGAACAATGGTTAGGGCATTTCGGTTAAAACAATGTTAGCATCAGGTCTCATTCACTTAATACTATTGCTGGGCTAGACATCGGAACATTTATCATGGTAATTCTATTATTTTTCTTACAGTTATGCAGAACCGATACATTAGAAATCCTGTGGTATTGGAGAGTAATAAAATGAGTCAATTTCTTTTAAAACGGCTTTGTGTTAATAATACAACATGATAATTAGGCCAGTGAACAGTGTCAAGTGTTGTGACCGGTTCTCACAAAGCCAGTTATAAAACTGATTTTAAAACACTTAAAAGGTGTTGACACTTGGAAATGAAATAAAATTACCCGATGTATGGTAAGTGCTTACTGCAGTGAATTTGAATCTAATCCAATATACTGGTATGATTGTTTGATGACTGGAACTGACACTGTCTTTGATTTCTTTATTGCCTTTCAAACTGGAGAGGTGAATCCTGACGATCTGAAATTTCAGCTTCTATTTCTATTTCTAGCTCCATTAGTTCACCAAGTTGTAGTAAGCAAATACTCAACCCATGAGGTCAGAAAATCCTCCTCCAGACTAAAGATTCTAGAATTTTGGACTTGTAAACTCTCCTGTCTTTCCAATTTCATGAGGTCCTATTATAGCTACTTTTAGTGTGAGTAGATGATGCATTCCACACCCTGGTCTAAATGAGAAAACAGCCCCACCTTCTCCGTCATCTGAATAAATATACTCAATCAGAACGCCTCTCTTTTATAAAGTTTTCCCAGTGGTGGTTCTGATGATCATCCAGGCTGAGAACAGTGGATCTATTCTATAGCAGTGGTACTCAAAGGAGCTAGAATTTTCTTTTTCCCCATTCAAGTTGAGATAAGGACAGAAATTGAGAGTACAGGTTTGAAAATTTAATAGCATTTCAATGAGTACTTTTATATCTAATAATAGTTACCATTTTATATGTCTTTGTCTACTTTGCTACTACTTTTTTTTCACTACATTTAAAAAAAAGTATTCGGGGGTGTAAAACTATAATAGAGTATAAACTGGGGTAGAGAAAGGATAAATTAACAATACTGTTCTAAGTTCTACCATCCTGAATTATCATTAGTAAAAAGGATAAAATAATTTCCAGAGACCTGAGGAAAGGTTACAAAGGTATAGTCAAGTCAGTTTGAAACTATCAGTTCATCAAGTTAATAATTTGCTCTTATAAAATGTTTTTCAGCTATATGGACAGAAACTAACCAATTCAGTCATTGGTCAATGCAAGGTGTTATCATTTCTTTTCTTAAAAAAAAAAAAACAAAAACAAAACGAAACAGTCGATCCCATTCAAGGAAATCACTTGAGAATGTCAACATATTATTTTAATGAATTTGATTATTATTTTACTTGACTAATCTATTATAGTGGTTGAAAGTTGCCTGTGTAAACATAACATTCCTCCTAGGAGGTAGCTTTCTTGGGTAAATTTAATAACTTCTCTTGTAGCCGACATGCTTAAGAAGTATGTGAAATTTGAGTATTACTCTATATATGGATATTTATCTAAGCTTTAGTCATCATTTAAATGTCTGAGACTCTAATTAAGAAAAGTTGTAATATCACTCCTAAATTTTGACATGTTTTAAAAACACAGTCAAAGCTAGTATATTAACAAGGTATGACAAAAAGTTCCTATATATGGGTCTCCCAAACCAGCTGGAGAATATTTAAATTAAGTAACTATATTAGGACAAGAAACTTAAAGCCTATGTGAAAAATACATAATAAATTTGTAGAATCTATCAAGGCCTATATACTTACATCAAAATAAGAAAATTTATAGAGATAACCTTAAAGAGATTTTGACAATTTTGTATCATAAATTAAGCGTAAATAGCATTTTACCTGTAATATAACACCTATTGCTGAAATATTTTACAAATATACCTTATTTCATGTTATTCCCCAGCTATTTCATTTTCTAACTCCTATTTTATCAGATTTACCATGGTGGAGGCTTGCCCTTCTTGTAGAAGAAAGTTTTCTTGAAGAAAGTAGTAATCCCACCTTTCCTTATTTTTTGCCCTTCCTCCTTATCTTTGGAGTACCACATATCACTGAGTTGTGACATTAAGACATCAGAGTTCACAGGCATGCTCCCTTGTTCTAGATGCTATCTCACGTTAAGACTTAACAGCCAAAGTTTTTTTCTGTGTTTCCATCAGTGAGCTCTAGTATGGGCGATGCTTGAGTCATATCCTCAAAAATGACATGGGTGCGGCCGGTCAGTACCTTTGAGAGTTTCTTTTCCAATCTTTCTCCTATGGCTCAGCTGCCCTGTGTCACTGTGTCTTGGCAGGCTCAGAGGGAGCACCCTGCTTTTCCGTCAAATGCATCACAGACATTGATATCCCTGCTAGGAATCAGCAAAGTGATCATAAGCCCCAAAGCTCTCTTCAGAGGTGACTTTGGTTCTATGAGTTGGGAGGCTTTCGGTAACCAAGTTCAGATGGCTACCATACATATCCCTGAACCTCCAAAGCAAACATACAAATTAACAGACTGCCCATTTGTCAGGAGAAAGCATAAAGATATATGTATCTATAAGATCTGTCAATTGATAATATATTTATTGGATTTTTTGGTAATAATCTCCCTTTCTAGTCCTTGCCTATAAAATATATTTTGTAGGAGTTTATCTACCTATAGCATATATAATTGATATATATTGTTTTTAATTAGTATTTATTTCTTATAATTAATATATTATATAAAATTATTGTCTAAAAATGAGTTAAAAAATAACTAGCTTAACTAGTGGCCATATTACCTGCATGTTTCTAGCACAAAACTAAATAGAATAAAAAAATTAGTGGGTTGTATTTTCTTTCAATTATCTTTGAGATGCGCCACACACACACACACACACACACGCACACACACACACAATGAAGTAATTCAGAATTCTAGACCATGCTGAAGGGTCATCTGGGGATCATGGACTATCTCCAGCTGGATCGCTTTATCCTGCTGTGGATAGCATACATTTATTTCCTATTATCGCCCACAAATGACACAGCCCAATTTCAGAATAGTTATCCCATTTGTCAAAAACATTAATATTAACATATTCTGTTGGAAATTGTGAGAACTAGAGATTAAAATATCTTATGAAAATCCAAACATTAGGAAACTAATTGTTGTAAATACGACTTTGTGAGAAGTGTATTAGAGTAGTAGAAATCAGGTTTCCAGTACCTACTTTGCCGTTAGGTATTTAGTCTCAGGTTTCCTAGTTTCTTCCTTTGAAGAATGAAAATTTGTAGCAAGTGAACTCTGTTACCTTCCGGCTTCAAAATAAACTTTACTAGAAATAAATATGATGTAGCTTCATCTAAATGTTACACAAAACACTTATTAAATAAAGAATGGTAAGATAGTGTATCAATTGTTATTTTTTTCAAAGAAACTAGAAACTGTAATCGAACAGTAGAGAGGAAAATAATATTAAACCATTTATGACTGAAAGTGTACAATTCAGCAGAAGTAAACTTACATTGTTGAACTATGCATGTCAGATGAGAAAAGCACATAGAATGTGTATATATTGTTATTTGTGGAAGGGAATAACAAGGGGAGTAAGTCATGCTTTAGCTACAGCAGAATGAAGACATATAAAGGATATAGAACAGTTCATAATTCTCCAGAAGATTACAATAATAGTAAGGTTTTATTGGCATTCATCCACTTTCCCTCTTATTTATGGAGACATGTATTTCAGCTGTATTTTTAGCAGTTACAACTCTTTAAAACCAAAGACTATACATAAAGCAATATTGCTAGTGTGATAGAATAACTTTCTGGAACACCTGCTTCTTTAACCAACACACGTTTCCTTTAAAGAATATTATATATTAAAGATCAAAAATTATTTCTTTTATCACTCCACTTGATGTTGCATATACAGTATTTCCTATAAATATTAAACATTATTTTATCGTGGACAGTCCAAGAGATATTTTTAAATTTAAATAACCTATTTTACAATAAATTTAGATTTATAGAAAAATTGCAAAGACAGCATAAAGAGTTCCTATTTACCCCTCACCTAGTTTCAACTACTGTTAACATCTTATGTTACTATAGTAGATTGTCACCATTAAGAAACCAACATGGTACTTTGCTGTTAACTAAAGTCCATACTTTGTTCAGATTTAATTGAATCTTCCCTAATGTCTATTTCTGTTCCAAGATTCCATCCAGGATAGCATATGGCATTTAGTCACCAAGTATCCTTAGTATCCTCTAGACAGGGGCAGTTTCTCACAGTTTCCTCGTTTAGATGACCTTCACAGTTTTGAGGAATATTAATTAGGTATTTTGTAGAATATCCCTCGATTTGAGTTTGCCTGTTGCTTTTCTTCGGGTTAGACTGAAGTTAGAGTTTTGGGGAGGAAGACCACAGAGATAAAATGCCATTCTTATCACACATAAAATGGCACTTGCTATTATTGATGATGTTAACCTTGATCACATGGCTAAATAAGTGTTCTTCAAGTTTCTCCAATGTAAACTTATTCCCTGCTCCTTCTATGCTCTACTCTTAGAAAGCAAGTTACCAAACAGTCTACACTCAAGGGGTGAGCATTACACTTCAATTCCTTGAGTGGAGAGTGTCTATAAAAATTATTTGAACATTTTGTGTATATGAAATTCATACAAGACTCATTTCCTAGACTATGGTGGAATGTTGTCATATAAAACAAAGATATTTTTCAAAATCCGTAAGCTGTGGATGAACTTATGCAATAGGGATTTGGAAAATTCTACTTGGCCTTACCATTCCACTTTTATGACTGTGATAACTTGGTTTTTCTTTAAACTAGTCACTTTCAAAGAAGACCATTACTTATTCTGCACCAGTTATTATCTAATTAAGGTCACAATATATAATTGACATTCAAGATATTAACTCCCCTTACTTCTGTGGTAGCTAAAGTACCACAAAGAAAGATCTGTGGGAACATTTATATGTGAAGATGGAGAGGAAGGAGACCAATGGACAGATCTGGACAAAAAGAAGTGAGAGTGGGATGTTGTAGATCCAGTTGTCCAATTCATATGACCTATGCTACTTTCCACACAACCAATATATTCCTTATTTATCTGAGATTAAACATATACTGTCTTGGTTTAACAGAAGTTGTGTTCAAACATTAGTAATGGATTTCTGTTAGTTCATGTCCATGTTATCATTATTAAAAGCAATACCAAAATTTGTTAAGAATTTTTGTAGGTAGAGCTCTGAGCTAGGTGCAGATATTTTTACTGTTTCTTTAATCATATCCCTTATACTTAGGGAATATAATTACTAAAACAAAAACTATGCTAGAAATCTTATGTCAAGAGTGAGATGAACAGTACAAAATATACCATGAGAATCTATGGAGAGAACAATCTCCAAAGGTTATGATGGTCTCAAAGGCATCATGAAGGAAATAAAATTTGTGCTGGACCTTAAGGCATCACGAGTTTGGCTGATGAGAATGTGTACAGTACCTAACGGTCAGAAAGTAGACCTCCTTGATTGAAACAGTTTTCATGTAATAAGGAAGTCAGAAAAAATGATTGAGAAGTTGGTAAGTGGAGTAAACTTTCAAAGCCTTTGAAATCAAGGTGACATAATTTAAAAATGGGTTGAGACTAAAGGTTTTAATGATGGGCTGTGATTTATTTAAATAATGTATTGATATTAACTTTTTCTGATCTTAAAATAAAGAACACTTACTGCCAAAAACATACAACAAAGAGAAGTAAAAAGAAGAGAATAAAATCATTTGTCAACTTTCCATCTGGGAACTACTATAAACATCTACTTTTATTTTTCCAGGGGTGTGAATGTGTGTGTGTGTGTGTGTGTGTGTGTGTGTGTGTGTGTGTGTGTGTGTGTGTTTACATATGCATTTATTCTTAAGGTATTATTATAACTATACAGTAGTTTATTCTATGTCTTCATTTTATATTGCCCTGTGGGTGTTTTCTTCTGTAGTTACTATTCATAATTATTTTAGAGTTAATTTGTCTACTTTTTCATGTTTTACCTATTATTTTATGCTTCTTTTCTGCATTGTTCACCCTCTAGAGTTTAATAATTTTGCTTCTTTTGTTTTTGTGGTGATATGAAAAAAGGATACGATCTTTTTATTTTGGCTAGTGGGTACTTTTGTTTTTTGTTGTTAATCCTGATTTTCTCAAATTTTATGTCACAACTAAATTTGTGAGATTTTTTTTTAAAAGAATAGCATTTTAGAACACAGATCTTATAACAATTTTAATGTTATATCATCAATTTTATTAGGGTATTAAAAATATCCTAAAATCACTTAAACTTAGGTTTAACTGATTTTAAAGTTTATTGCCTATATTTTAAACTAATACCTGCTTAGATGTGAACTAATTTGTTTGATTTTTTTCTCTGTAGTGATAATTTTAAAGGATGGTGACACAGATTGTATCTTTTAGTTTAAAAGAAATAGTGATGTATTGAAATCATAGAGAAAATTTCGGAAGATAACTGACATTGTTACAATTGCTGCATAGATTTAGCAAGAATCAACATTTTATTTGATTTGTTTCTGGTTTTTAAAAATAAATTTAGAAAACATGACTTAATCCCCACATCTCATACATTAAGAGTTGTGTTTGTTGTGCCTATTGGACAGCCAAGCAGAATTCAGAGGAAAATTTGCAGCTTCAGGCCTGGGAGTTTGTGCAATTTTTAAAGCCATAACACCAGATAAGATTATTTAGAGAATAAATGTATGTTAAAGAGAAACTAGGTCCAAAATTAGATAACTGCAGAACTCCAACATTTCTTGGAAAAAAAAAGATGAACCAAGAAGTGAGACTAAAGGAGTAACTAGTCAAATAGAATAGTATTATGTCATGTAAACCAAGTACGCGAAGTCTTTTGCAAAGGATGTTGTAATTAAAGGTGTCAAAAGGAACTATCAAGTAAAATGGAGCCTGAGAATTGACCATTGCAGTAACATTGATATTACTGGTGACGTAGAAAAAAGAACTTTCAGTAGAGTGGGCTTGGAGGAGATTTTCTATAAAGGTGGCAGCTAGAGAGAGATATTTTATCAAGGGAGTATTCCAGAAAGCTCATATGCTGAGGAGAATGATCAATCCATACAAGAGAAAGATGCAATTAATTACAAGAGCAAGGACTTTGAATGCATGAAGAGGAGTGTGATGTAGTTTAAACAGCTGGATTTCGATAGCATCAAAGATAGTTCATCCATTGAGAAATGAGTAAAGAAAAATATGGGTAAAATTAAAGGTAAAGGTAAAGGCAGGTTGGTAGATTTAGTGGTAGAAGAATTAGAAAATCATTACCTGATGGTTTTTTTTAAAAAGGGACATAAAAATCAAGGTATTCAGCTGAAAAAGTTAGAATGGGGGAGGAGACATTGATGTTTGAAGAGAGAAGGTATCAAATAGTTATTTCAGAATGTGAGAGCATGGACTGACTACAGAAGTACAGTAAAATTTCTGGGCAGTGCTGAGACATAAATCTGTGGCCATAAATTTAACATCAGTCAGTACAGCTATTGATTTTCTCCAACCATTAGCTGCTCAGATGCAGGCTGATAGGAGGAGAGCTGGATTTTTAACCAAAGCTAGGGCTTGACAGGTGAATTTGATAAGGAAAAACAGGCAATGAACGTAAAGGAATATGCAAAGGAGTAATAATTATGATGATGAATCATGAAATTTAAGCTATGTAAAAGCACAGTGAGTAAGGTTAAGTAGGACGAGGGATGGTAAAAAAAAAGAGAAGTGTCAATGAATTGCAGGTACTTGTGGGATTGAATAATGGTTAAAACTGAGCCAGTAGAGGAAGTGAGGTGGAGAAGTAATAGGTAGTGACCAAACAGTGAAACACTTAAAATTGAGATTTTAGAGATGTTACCTATAATGATTGATATTGACCAGGTCTAGGAAGACCCTGGGAATGGGTGCATAAGGTGAGGTGGAAGATAAGCTCCTTAGAAGAGATGACTAAGGATCTCAGTATTAGATGGAAGACCTTCATGGACTCACCAAGAATGATGAAAGAGTAGGATAGGTTGTGGGTCCCAGGCCAGGCTGGTCCCAGGTTTGGCTGTGATCCAGGCTCACGGTTAAGAATAGGACCCCGGATTTAGAATGTTACATTAATGTGGTAAGGCGCCTGAGCCCAGCTCGTGTAAGCATGATTCAGTTTATTGTATCACGCATGTGTGGCGGAATGCGCTATTGTACTCTGATGTAGGTGGAGCCCATGCTCTCCCTTAGAGCAGAAGAAGTTCAGCAGAAGCGCACTCCCTGCAATAAAGTTGGTGCCTGCATTTCATTCTCATGTAGGCCCCTGTGCATTTTTCCAATTGGGTGTCTCACGACTGAAACCTTCCCTTCTCGATCAGCTTGGCGCTGACATAGGAGTTAAGTTTTCAATAAATGATGTCTTTGGGAGTGAATACAATGCTTCTTATCTACTATGAAGAAGGGTGGTGGCTGTAATCATCAGAAACCACATGCTTTGAATAATCTGTTTCAGAAGAAAAAGAAATTGGTTTCTCATAAAGGCTAAAGTTACCGAGGAAGTATGAAGTGTGTATTTAGTTCTAATCAGTTCTTAGAGGAACATGAATAGCTTCCTTTTTTGACGCTGGTCTTTGGCATTTTGTAGCGGTTAATGCAGTAATGTTGGTTGTACTGGAAGCTCAAGGAGTGCGTTTCTGAAGTGCTGCCATGAACTGAGTTCAGTCTGAGACAGGCAGCTCATTAAACTGAGTTCCAACTTGAGTTAAGCAATTGAAAACCTTTACACAAGAAAATGATTGCATTTATTAAAACTGACTATAACATAATCATGACGGTTGGATGTCTCTTCTCACATTTGAGGGACAGCAGTCTATTTATTCAGGAATGGTATTTTTGCTGCTAGTTTGATTTGCGTTTTGAAATTTTACTGACACAGTTGAAATTTATCCAAGGTAATAGAGCATTTCAAATTCAACTGTAAGAAAAGAAGCTGGAGGGCTGCCATGGAAAGCTTTCTAGAAGAGAGGAATAGGGTGAAGGTGAAATAGCCCAAGGATATCTGAAATCCTGGCACCCTTTTCATTTCAATAATTCAGATACTTATTTTCATTGCTGAATAAACCGCTAGAAGAACGTCTTTCTCACTTAGACTCAAACTTAGACACTGTCTAATATCAAACATTAATGCAATTGGCATTGTGGGAATCTAAGAGTGGCAGGCAAGAAAAGAGACAGAAAGCATGCCCTGAACTTAGTTTCAAAATGGGCCAGGGCCGGTGGGCTCCCAGGTAAGCATTCATTGCACACCACCTCCACTAAAGTTCCTTGGTTCCAAAAGCTACCAAAGCCAAGAAAGAAAAATATTAAGTAGAAAGTTTGTCCAAATATTGTTTTGAGAAGATCATCAACTCATAAAATCTACCTTTCCTAAACTGCATCCTGTATTAGTTACTTATAGAAAAAAATCGTAGAAAGTAATTTGTAAACATTTTAATCACTTTTGAGGTCTTCTAAATCCTACAGCTTTATTTTCTCATGTACTTCAAAGGTCAATGCATTGAAATTAACGGACACTATTGCTGAGAATAGTAGTGAAATTGGAACAGAAGTTATCATTATATATTACTAGAAAAGTTGACTTAATATAGAGTTGAAAAATTTTATAATACTGTAGCCATGGTTGCATAGAAGATATGATTATTGCAGGGAAGTTTTGTTATCTCTGTGTTTCATTTATTTATTATGGATTATCTCAGTAAGGTTAGTCAATTACTGTTCCATGTTCTGGAAGATGTTGGTTAGTCTGAGTATATTAAGAAGGAGAGAGCTAAAATAATACTGACTTATCTCAATTTAGTTTACTTTAAAATTACATATAATACCTTACATGATCATAAATTAACATTTTGTCCAGATCGTATATGATCAGATTGATTAAAGAACTCCAAACTAGAATAGCTTATTGCTAAGTGGCCTGAGAAAATATCAGTTTTTTATAATGAATCACTTTAAAAACTCTTCTACATATGTAACAAGTTTTCTATTCAAATCTAATTTCTAAATCATTCCCCACAGCTAGAAAAAACTAAAAATTTAATTTTATATTGCAATTGAGAGTCTAAACTCTATGACTGCTGTCGTTTTTAAAGAAGCTTTCCTGATCCAATTTAAAGAGCACTGTTGTATAAACTACTGTGAAAATCATTCCTCCTTCCCTGAGGGTCCTAGAGTGTTGAAACAATGTTTGTCTTTGTAGCAGAAAAGTAATAAAATCACAGAGAAAATGTAAGTATATCTGAATTGTTGTAATACATTATTGTGTAATATAACAACAAAAACCACATCTATATTTAAAAATGTATTTATTTTATCACTTTCCACAATTAGGTCACAGTAACTCTTTGTGATAAAAACAGATGGATAAATATCCCTGCTGTACAAACTTCTCTGCTCCTTAATGTCCATTACTTACCCTATTCACACAGACATACATATGTTCATCATTTATTCAAATAATTAATATTTTCTTATATTTCCTGTGAGTGTGGTTGTTAATATAAAGAAAGATTAGTCATTGTCATGATCTTTAATTAACTAGAGGTTCAGTGTGGAAGAAAATCATATACATACATTTATAAAACAACACAGAGTACAATGAATGTTTAAATAAAGAACAATGGGAACACAAAGAATGAAGTAAATGGGACCAGGAGGGAGATCAATTAATGTTTGAAGGCCAGGTGGATCTCTAAATTGGGTCTAAAAGATGCATAGAGACTTATAAAATTTTTATAGCTTGTATTGATTATAAATACAGTAGAAGCTACTAGTTCAAGATGGTCAATTTAATATCTTTCCTCTCAAAATCTCTAAAGTGCTAGAAGAAATATAAAAATAAGTCTATAGAGGACGGTTATGGTTTATCTCTATTATATTAGCAATTTCTTTCTAATTTCTATTAGGGTGGGAAGGATAGGTATATAACAAAACAAACTGTGAAGGATTTCTAGAAAATATCACACAGTTGGGAACAAATTGAGTACAAAGACCATCAGAGTTATGGAACCTGCAACTCCACACAGGAAAAAGATATGACTCCCCCAAAAACTGAGTTACCTTCAAGAAATATCAATAATCAAAGTTCAGAGTCTGGAGGAGGGTGCGTTAGGGTGGTTGGCAGAGGAAAAGAAAAAGGACCGTGGGCTTTTTTTTCTCAATTATTAATTAAAATTTGTTGGAATATTGAACTGGACTAGTACATAGGAAACCTCATTGCACACTAATAAATTCTGATTATTAAAAATGTAAACTTAAAAGAGTAACCAATAAATTTATAATGGAATTATAGGAAAATCATGTGTAATCTTGGGATCAAAAAATAACAAAATCATTCACTAAAACGGGGGTTTAAGGGGACTTCTGGTCAAACTGGAGTAGGTAACTGCTGTGCTCGCCTCCTCCCATGACCACATTAAAATTACAACTAAACTACAGAACAACTATCACTGAGAATCACCTGCAATCTAGCTGAACAGAAGCCCTATAACTAAGGACACACAGAAGAGGCCACCTCAAGACTGGTAGGAGGGATGGAGATGTGGAACTGGCTGGACCCACACCTGCATGTGGCAGTTAAAAATCTGGAAGTATATCTTGGCTGTGGAGGTCCTGCATGAGAATTGAGGGGCCCCAGACCAACAATAGGCTCCCCAGCCTAGGGTTCCAGTGCCAGGAAGAGAAGTCCTCATAACTTTTGGCTATGAAAACCAGTGAAGATTGCGGTTAAGTGAGACAAAGGGCAGCTGGAGTCCCAGGCATTTCTCTTAAAGGACCCCCACACAGAATTACTCACTGATGGACTTAGTTGCTCTGAATTCCAGTGACATGTAGGGAGGAACTGGATTGTCTGACATCAGGGCGAGAGGTCATGGGGCAGATTACTCCCAGAGTGCTGGCAGAAGCCTTTCTTCTTTTGTTTAGCTCTCCTTCCAGCCAGCTTTCATACATAGGCAGGCACCATATCTGAGTCTTCATCAACCTGGCTAACACTGTTTGCCCTGTCCTGGTGATTCCCTAAACCCTGCCCCACCCAACTTGCAGGCCCACCCAAGCCAATTCCAGTGGCTTTTCCATATAAATGGGCTGTTTTGGCTCATGCTGTGGATTTTCCTAAAATCTCTGAAAGGTTCACAAACCCGAACAAGCAGCATTTGATCAAAGTGTGCCCCATACTTTTTGCTAAGCAACCCCAAGCCTAGCTCTAGTGGCAACCAGCCTCGGTTTACAGCTTAGCTTCTCCCAGGCACCTTTAAGCCCAGTACAAATGCCTATCATCCATAAATAACTTTGTGGCTCGTAGCAAGCGACTCTAAGCAGGGCACAGGCAGCGGCTGAACTTGACCTGCAACAGAACTCCTCCCAAGAGGCTCTAGAACTGACACTTCTGGTGGCCAAGTTTGGACTACACCAGAATACCACCAACCACCACCACAAAAGACATACCCAAAGGGCAGACTGGACAGGCATCAAAGTCCTGCTAAAGCAATTCCTGTTCTATAGGGTCAGTCCCTGCACAACAGCTCTTTATTGTACTCACAACCAGTCCTCACAACCAATCAGCCTGAAGGTCAGTTCTTCCCATTGGTGAGCAAACAGTAACCAAGGCTCCACTATGACAGGAGAGCATACACATCCACGTAAGAAACACACCTGGAGCACTCAGCTCAGGTGACCAGGGAGACTGAGTCACTGGGTCCCATAAGATACCTACTACATAAGGAAGCTTTACTAAGACTGGGAAACATTGCAGCTTTACCTAATTCATAGAAACAAACACAGGAAGGCAGCCAAAATGTGGAGACAAAGATACATGTTCCTAATTGAAGAAAGCTCCAGGAAAATAACTAAACCAATAGAGACAAGTGATCTACCAGATGCAGAGGTCACAAGTGATCTACCAGATGCAGAGGTCACAAGGATGGTTATAAGGATGCTCAATGATCTCAATAAGAACTTCAACAAAGAGATTGGCAACATAAAAATGGAGCTAGGAAACATAAAAAAAGGGCCAGTCAGAAATGAAGAATAACTAAAATGAGAAACACATTAGAGAGAATCAAAAGTAGATTAGATGAAGCAGAGGATCGAATTATGATTTGTAGCAGGAAACACTCAATCAGAGAAGCAACAAGAAAAAAGAATAAAAAAAAAATGAGGATAGTTTAAGAGACCTCTGGGACAACATCAATTCATATCATAGGGGTACTGGGATAAGAGAGATAGCAAGAAATTAGAAGCCCATTTGAACAAATAATGACAGAAAACTTTCCTAACTTGGTGAAGGAAGTAGACATACAAACCCGGGAAGCACAGAGAGTCCCAAACAAGAACCCAGAGAGGTCCACACAAAGACATCATAATTAAAATGCCAAAGGTTAAAGACAAAGAGAGAATATTAAAAGCAGCAATAGAAAACCAGTTAGTTACCTACAGGGGAGCTCCCAGAAGACAGTCAGCCAATTTCTCCACAGAAATTTTGCAGGCCAGAAGGGACTGGCATAAAATATTCAAAATGATGAAAAGCAAGGACTTAAACAACCAAGATTACTCTACCCAGCAAAGCTATCATTTAGAATCAACGAATAGGTAAAGAGCTTTCCAGACAAGAAAAACCTGAAGGAAGTTATCACTACCAAACCAGTATTATAAGATATTAAAGAAATTTCTTTTAAAAGAAGGAAAAAAGTATCGAAAAGATGAATGATAAAATGGCAATAACTACATATCTATCAACGATTACTTTAAATGTAAATGAACCAAGTGCTCCAATCAAAAGACATAAGGTGGTTGAATGATCAAGAAAATAAGACCTTTACATATGCTATCTACAAGAGACTCACTTCAGATAGAAAGACATACACAGACTGAAAATGAAGGAATACAAAAAGATATTTCATGAATGGAAACAAAAAGCTACATAAGTAGCAATATTTATATTGACAAAATAGACTTTAAATCAAAGACTATAGCAAGAGAGAAAGAAGTATCAAGTAATTCCACTTGTGGGTATTTATCCAAAGAAATCCTAAACACTATTTTGAAAGGACATGTGCATCCATATGTTCATTGCAGTATTATTTACAATAGCCAGTATACAGTGGCAATCTGGGTGACTATCAATGGTTGAATGGATATAGAAGAAATGGTACCTGTATACAATGGAATATCACTCAGCCATAAAAGAGAATGAACTCTTTCCATTTAAAACTACGTGGATGAACCTAGAGGGTATTGTGCTGAGTGGAGTGAGTCAGACAGAGAAAGACAAATGTCATATGATTTCACTTACGTATGTAAGTGAAAGAATATAAAGAACAAGGTAAATATAAAGAATATAAAGAATAAAGTAAATGAACAAACAAAACAGAAACAAGCTCATAGGAGGATGGGTGAAGGAGGAGGAGATTAAAAGGTACAAATTGGTAGTTATAAAATAGTCATGGGGATGTAGAGTATAGCATAGGACATGTAGTCAGTAGTATTGTGATAACTAGGTATGGTCTCATTAGGCTTCTAGATTTGTCAGAGTGATTATTTCATGGGTTGTATAAATGTCTGATCATTGTGTTGTACATATTAAACTAATATTTTATATCACCTGTAATTGAAAAATAAACAATATTAAGAACAAAAAATGAAAATAAGCAAAAAGCAGTGGTTCAATAAATTATGGTACATGCATTCTAGGCAATTCAATGTAACTTTTATAAGAATGTGATATGTATTACTTAGTGAAAAAACATCAGAATAATATGTATAATATAATCACAGTAATGGAGAATACATATATGGTAGCATAGAATATGTATATATTCTCTCTATGCATACATTAACAGACATATTTCTAGAAGAATACATAATAAACTGTAAACAGCAATTATCTGACAGCACAGAATTAAAAAGTGGGTGGGAAGAGGGAAGAAGCAGTGAAAAACATTATACTTGTATATTTGCTATGTTTAAAATGTGCATGCAATTATTTATATATTTAGTAATGGCAATTTAAAAATACATAGCTATTTTAGAAAAGTTGAAAAAAGTACATAAATGTATAAAGAAGCAATGGAAACGATCCAAACTCCCACAATCATGACCGAAGAGCAGGATCTGCATAGGTTAAAATGGGTAAAAAACATTTTGGTCAAAAAAACCTGAAGTATTTAGGGGAAACAAAAGTTTCCTAAGTTTCACCTTCCTACATGCATTTCCTATCGATGATGTGTTAAATTAGCTTATCACTTACTGTGAAGCTTTCCAGGCCATACCATATATAGAATGAATGAATGCATACCTAACGACCTCATTAGAGATGTGTATGGAAAAGACAAAAGTTGGGAGTCCTCAGGTGTTTGGTAGTTTTAGGAATACTTTTGAGCTGAGTCCAACTAACATGCGAGAAGTTATAAAAATATGACCCTTGAAATGTTCTATTGATTTCCAGGAACGAGGCCCCTAATGACCACTATTCTTCGCTTGCAACATGTTTTATAGATGTTTTTATTAAAGTTGATTTAATTTCTCTCAGTTCACGTGTGCTTGCTAATTGAATCATTTCCCTCAATTCCCAGAAGACCATAAAAAAGAGAATTTATTATATACAGTGTAACATACATTAGGATAAATATATTGATGTGACTCTTCAGCCAGAACATTGTGCATATCTGATTAAGTGTCATCATAATTACTCAATGAATCTGATGTACTTCATTACATTATCACGAGCTCTATTGGTTACAAACGTTAAAATGATCCATTGTTGTTTTTATTGAATTAAAGTCAAATATTTGATGTCTTCTCAGGTATAAGAAAGACACATTACCTTCTCAAAATTGATTCTAGACAGTTATTTGGGGGTTCAGCTAATTGTCTTTCTGACAAAGAATGAAATGTCAATAGAAATTGAAAGGCTGAAAAAAAAATCAAAGTTCTCTATATTGAAAAAAGTATGTCCAGCATGAATATCATGGCATTTAAAAAATAAGTGAAACAATTCTAAATTTAGATAAGCATTTTTCTACAATAGATAATTATTAAAAGTTGATATTTATGGATTAAATTAAAACTTC
>NW_011888814.1:2013510-2053270 GCF_000151845.1 Pteropus vampyrus | reverse complement strand
TGGGTAAAAAACATTTTGGTCAAAAAAACCTGAAGTATTTAGGGGAAACAAAAGTTTCCTAAGTTTCACCTTCCTACATGCATTTCCTATCGATGATGTGTTAAATTAGCTTATCACTTACTGTGAAGCTTTCCAGGCCATACCATATATAGAATGAATGAATGCATACCTAACGACCTCATTAGAGATGTGTATGGAAAAGACAAAAGTTGGGAGTCCTCAGGTGTTTGGTAGTTTTAGGAATACTTTTGAGCTGAGTCCAACTAACATGCGAGAAGTTATAAAAATATGACCCTTGAAATGTTCTATTGATTTCCAGGAACGAGGCCCCTAATGACCACTATTCTTTGCTTGCAACATGTTTTATAGATGTTTTTATTAAAGTTGATTTAATTTCTCTCAGTTCACGTGTGCTTGCTAATTGAATCATTTCCCTCAATTCCCAGAAGACCATAAAAAAGAGAATTTATTATATACAGTGTAACATACATTAGGATAAATATATTGATGTGACTCTTCAGCCAGAACATTGTGCATATCTGATTAAGTGTCATCATAATTACTCAATGAATCTGATGTACTTCATTACATTATCACGAGCTCTATTGGTTACAAACGTTAAAATGATCCATTGTTGTTTTTATTGAATTAAAGTCAAATATTTGATGTCTTCTCAGGTATAAGAAAGACACATTACCTTCTCAAAATTGATTCTAGACAGTTATTTGGGGGTTCAGCTAATTGTCTTTCTGACAAAGAATGAAATGTCAATAGAAATTGAAAGGCCGAAAAAAAAATCAAAGTTCTCTATATTGAAAAAAGTATGTCCAGCATGAATATCATGGCATTTAAAAAATAAGTGAAACAATTCTAAATTTAGATAAGCATTTTTCTACAATAGATAATTATTAAAAGTTGATATTTATGGATTAAATTAAAACTTCTTCCCCCTACAATAGTTTAGTTTTCGAGCCAGCTATTTTATTGGCTTATTGGATAAATGATATTTAAAGAAATAAAAAAAGTCGACATAATATCAGGCCCCTTTTGTTAAGTTTCTCAAATGAATTCAATCTGTTTTCTTTGGGAGTGTGAATGGGGTACTGAACAGTATATTTGGAGTCCTTTGCTAGGTACAAGCAGAACAAAAGAAGGTAAAAAACTTCCTTAAGAATTTTATTGTAAGGTAAAGTTTACATCTTTACATTTTTCCCTTCAAGTATAATTTTCCTTCTGTATATGAGGAGACAACTTCAGGATAGTTTAAAGGAATTATTGTCCCCCAAAGCCACATAAATTTCATAGCTGGGATTCATCCTGAATCTTTTAATTTAAGATCCATTTCTCTTACTTCTAAACGCTGTCATTTTTCTGAAATGTGCAATCAATACAGATTAGGTAAAATGTGAATTGAACCAGGATCAGAAAATAATGTCTGGTGAATTGTACGTAAAAATTCATAAAAGAGAATGAAAGATCACACTCATATGTCAGCATGGCAAGAAGCATGACCTGGTGAGAATGTGTTGGGTCAAGATAACAGGAAAATGACTTTTGTTTTTCTGCGGGGAAGACTTTAGAGACTGGAAAATCCAAGGATTATAGAGAGAGTTATCAGTTATTAAGGGAGAAGAAAAGATGAAGAAGAGGAAGCAAACATGCTTGGCCAGACTGGGTATTTGAATAACACAGTAAATACAATGAGGTGAAAATGAAGTTATTAACATGGGATAATTGAAAATATTTCTAAAGGAGAATTCAGACAGGATTGTATGCATAGAAACCAGTATGAGAAATCTCACTTTGGCTTTGCCAGGGTAGTAGGGGTCAATTGGGCATTTACACTAGAATTTCTTTTTTCACTCATTAATTTAGCAAATGATTACTGAATGATTAAATGAAATTACACATGGCACATGGTGTTTGCTTACATTGGTGCATAAAAGATTGTATAATGTTAATGTTGGAGGATTATATGAAGATTGTAGAGAGGTCTGTGGGTCAATTCAAACTTTGCAAAGGCGTGAATTCACTGTGTGTAGCCATCTGAGAAAAGACTAAGATTTCCTACCAGATACTTATTGTACCCTCAGAACTATAAGCAGGAATTTTGAATTTATTTCACTTACACCAGCTTCTCTTATGCTGATTTAAGACTATACAGGCATAGTATTCTGGACACAAGTTAGTGCCCAGTAATAAAATATGAACAATCCCAGAAAGTAAAGTAAGAATTCCAAAACTAATTAAAGTTCTGAAGACTCAAAAGGGATAAGTCTCATGCTTTGGTATATATTCTGAGTTGCACTCAGAATCTAAAACTCTCAATTTCCATTCTGAAGCTTTCAATTTTAAAACTTCTTCCCTAAATCATAGTTTATAGATGTAATTTTAAAGATTTTTTTTTGAGTGGTTGACAACTTGAATTTGTACAAAATAGTAAACAATAAGTTTGGAGGAATAATCACAAACTCTGGGAATTTATTTTATCCTATCCAAAGTTAACAGTAATACCAACAGTATCTAACATGATAGAAGCTGGTTAACCTAAAACATAGTTTAAGGTAAATTATAATAATAGCTCATTAATTCAGAATGACTAAAAAAGGGAATTAGGAATCAATAAATACTGTTAAGTATTTTAAAAGAAATAAAATTTTCAAGTCACACTTAGAGTGTGAAATCCTCAAAGGCAAGGTATAGTATTCATGAACTTTGCTATCCTAATGCTGAATATACTCCCAAGAAAGTACGAATTTAAAAAAATGGGAAACTAAAAACCTTATTAATTATCTCATGATAATTCGATATCCTAAGCTAGCTCACCCAAGCAATTTGTTGGCAAGAAAGCATCACTGGTGAGTATTTTAAGTTTTATAAAATATGCATTATCTGAATAATATTATCTGAATAATATTATCTGAATAATATTATCTGAATAATTAAGAACTAAACTAAAATTGTCAAAAATAAATGAAGAGTACATCCTGAGATGAAATGTCCATGACTTTTACTATATTTGTTCACATATTCAGTAATTTGCAAAACTCAGCAATAGTCTCCCTGTCATCAGTATGAATGAACAAAGCTCTACTGTAATAGCAGTTACGATGGTAATTATGGAAAAATGAAATTACATTTCTAAACAAATGAAGGTTGTATTCATATTTAGTACTGCCTGAAGAATAAGTGTCAAAGAAATAGCATTTAAGGATATATTTTAAAAGCTAGCTTGAAATTGAAGCAAAAAATCTTTTAAAAGCAATGTAACGGTTACACATTTTATTTTACTGTTAGGCTCCACTACTTCTCAGCTCCTACTATCTTGTTATTCTTAGTACATTTCATTAGCTCTCTTTGGCTTTGGCCTTCTTAGGACATTAGCTTACTCTCTAATTTTTTAAATCAAAAATATTAATTTCAAAAATTTTCTCATGAAATATCTATAATTTTCATATTTCACTCCTTTTGGTTCAACAACTTTTTTTTGGCATATGAACAATAGCAATATTTCCAATTCTAATTGAGATTTCTCAAAATGTTAAGTTGGTATACTCTGGCTTATAATTATTTTTATGTAAAAATCATGTCAGCTTATAAAAAACTATGTAAACCCCGAGTTGTTTCTCCATGTAAGGATACAAAAATGTACAAAGACTATTACATACTCAAAAAAAACAGTAGTATTTGAAATATTTATTTACTTAATAAAATGATAATTTGTTCTGAAATGTCTGGAAATCTGTTTCATCATTAAAGGCACACAGAGAATTTTGTCTCCATGGATTTTTGCACAATACTCTTTCACGGTGGGAAACCAAGTGGTTAGAATAGAGTGGTAATGTTTAAGAACATAGCTCTCAGTAACTGACTTTAGTACCTGAACATGGAGAGTGGGAACAGCACAATCACAATATGATTTATCACATCTGAAGTGAAGAGGTAAATTTAAAGGACAGGATGGTGACCTTCTACAAGTATTTCATTGCTCATCTTTTAAAAACTATTAACTACTATTGGTGAGTTAAAAAAGGCATGCACTGATCACTTTCAAGATATAAAATTTAAAGCCGGGTTTGGTCCCATGTAATTTTATGTCTTAGCTCCATGTTCACACCAGAATGTAATTTGCAGGTCCAGTTTGGATTATAATTAATTTTTAAAAATAATTCCAAATACCACAATTACGCAATTAATTATATACCTATAATAAGCCAAAAACTCTTTTGGGAGAAAAAAACGACGATGATTAAAACCTGCACACAGCCCTGTGGGGCTGAGAGTAAAGTGCAGTAGACAGACATGGGAATAATTATAACAATATATTGAGAACCACGGTCGATAGGGTAATTCAGCTTTGCCCTGAGAGCTGAAGAAAGGATTAGGGAGAACTGCCACTTCAGCTGAGTCTTCTGCAGGGATTTAGACATGAAAGAGATTATCACGCCTCAGAGGCACTGCAAATAATGTAGCACGTCTATAGCTCAGAGTGGGTACAGAGCATGAAGGAGAATAAGGCTGAGAACCAAGGCAATGGTCAAATCATGAACAGTGCCGTGTAAGCACAGTGACCATGCATCCCTGTTTGTCCAGAACAATACTGCCGATTTTCACAAAAGTAATTAGTAACATTGTCTCCTTTCACAAAGAAAGGTGAGCTAATGCTAGGTCCACCCTACTTATAACCTGTGATAAAGATATGGTTGTTGTCCTGTATGAAGCAGGAAGGAAAATTGTAAATTCTCTAAAGAGTCAGAGACGAATAAATCGTAGCATTGAACTTTTAGAACTTGAGAGACTAATGGAAGAGATCGAGCATGTACACAATGACTGTAATAGGACATGGGAAATACTTTGTTTCATAGGAGAACTGTGGTAGTTCTGAGCAAGTCATTCCCTCTCCCTGGATGAATGAGAGAAGGCTTTATTCGAGATCTGGCATTTGAGATGACCTTGAATGAGAGCTATGGGTTGGACCTACATTCTCTTTTATACCCAGTAGTCCAAATGGCTCAAATTTACATATGGGAATAAT
This sequence comes from Pteropus vampyrus, assembly GCF_000151845.1. Taxonomy (NCBI): domain Eukaryota; kingdom Metazoa; phylum Chordata; class Mammalia; order Chiroptera; family Pteropodidae; genus Pteropus; species Pteropus vampyrus. The sequence continues at coordinate 2,048,235 of NW_011888814.1, read as the reverse complement.
TCACTAATCTACTTGGTTACTTGTTGTAAACACTAAAAATACAGTATGATATTAGAAAGCACACAATAAATTGGTATTTTTAAAGATTTTAAAAATTGAAAATAAAGATTCAAGAAAACTTCAAAGCTACAGTTTACACCACAGTATTCTTGACCAAACAGTCAGATTTGTGAAATTCATACATACGCAAATCATTTTCTGTGTCAAGGCATAGAATACAGCTGTGCAGGCAGTGGAAATAAATTAGCATAAATAATTAGGTTTATGATCCTACCAACCTAGCTAAGGAAGAGGTGGAAAACCAGAGGACAGCAAACCTTCTGAACTGTGTATCTGTTGCAAGATTTCTAAGTGTTCTTGTTATCCCCTTTGAGTTGTCCCTACCAATAAATTATTTTTTTTCATAATCCAGTCTGATGTAGTAATTTGAGAAAATGTTCCAGGTTTATTTGGTGGTTTGTAGCACCATGACTCTAAGTCTTGTCCAGGTAGAGCTATTTGGCTTCCTTCAGCTTTGTATGTGGTCTTATGTTTTAAATCTATTCATGCACATAACCCTCAGTTGAAAGGCATTTCTTGGTGCTACCGAATTTGATGAATTGGAGACTCTTACTCTCTTCATCTGTATGGTTCACTTGCATAGGCTCTGGATTTTCTATCTCTGGTTGCTTCAATTTAGGCCCAATCTAGTGAAAAATACTGAGTTCAGAATAAGAATTTAAAAAGACATGCATTTCTAAGTAATGAAGTCAAGAAACATTACTGGAAATTGAGAGAACAAAAGAACTCCCTTTATTATTTAGTGTTTCCATAAAACAACCCCTTTACAAAGATTTGCTTTATTATTCATTAAGCCAAAACTAAATTTACCAGATTTAGAGACACAGAATCTGAGGCTTGCTGTGATGAGATTTGACTAACAGTATAAAGCAGCTCTATTGAATTGGGGATTTAGAGCATCAAGAACCTGAATATTCATGACTTTTATTTATCCTTTCTGGTCTATCAGGGATAATTCTTAGTATTATTATTATAACATGCTGAACAATCACTTTTTCTAGGATTTGTAGCAGCATTTGAAAGTGAAAGACACACAAGGCAATCCTAACAAACCACTCTGAGTGACTCACTTCTAAAAGCAAGGAGAGGATGTGAAGAGAAGTCTTGTTTACTTTTCTGTTTCCTTCCAAAGGTCACTTTACATATATTATTTCACTGATCTTTCAATATCTCTATCATGGAGTAGGTAACTAAGGTAATTCCCTGAGCAAAAGCCTGAAGGGATTATGTGATTTATTCAGGGTTTTACATTAAGTCTTTGGATGAGAAGTAAGTCTTTGTGCATTCTGTTCCAATACTGTGCCCTATGATCAACTGGGTGGATTCACATGGAGTTTTGAAAGGTGCATACACAAGACCTTTTCTAAAAAGCCCAAACAAGAGCTCACACAGAGGACCACAGCAAAAAATAATTTTGTTTCCTAACAACAGCTTGAGGACATGAAGGGTAAATGGAGCTATAGAAGAGAGTGATGAAGAAGAGTGGCAGGGAACACCATAAATGGAGGTCCAGAACCAAAACTGAAAGAATAAAAGCTGAGACTAGGATGGGCAAGTTGCTACTTTGTGTGTGAAATGCAATTCCATGTCATTATAATTTTACACTTTCATAGACTAATAGAAGTGGATGTCACTCTGAGAGGTCATTGGGTGCAATACTTGCCTTTAGGAAACTAAACAGCTGATAATACAGGACAGAGGGATGTCAAAACTCTCATTTTTTATAAAAGTAGGCCTTTCTTCCAATTTATCTAATCATTTATTCTGCTATGTTCCACTAAAGCACTACAAGTACACCTTAGGTATGCTTGTGTAGCCTGTATGTGTATATATGTATACATGTATATATATATACACAAACTATATACATACAAAAAAACTCTAGATAGATAGATAGATGATAGATAAATAGATAGATAGATAGATAGATAGATAGATAGATGATAGATGATAGATAGATAGATGTTGTATTAATAAAACATTTTTAATGTTTTAATGACTTTCACATCTTTTTTTCATTTGAATCTTGTAAGCCCTATGAGATAAGGGAGGCATATATTATGCTCAATTTAAAGACTAGGAAATAAATGACCCGAAATGTTAAATGAATATATATATATTTAAGAATTCAATATTATCTATTCCTTTACTGAAAGTGAGTTAGTACTTAAACTTAAATATTTTCAATATTTAATAATATTTTCAATATTTTCAAAATTTAATGCAAACAATGCATTACATTTTAAAAGTTCAAGGAGGAAAAAATATTCTACAAATTTAAATTATCTGATCATGCTACTACAATAAACCTGTTAACAGATAAAAGAGCCTTGCTCAATTGATTTAGTGATTTTTTCCCTTGATTTTATAATATAGAGTTACAAGTGAAAATTAAAGGAAACTTGGAATATAATTCTAGAAATGATTACTTTAAAATTGGCCATCTTAATATTGTACTCTGAGGGCAAAGCTGTTAGGTTTCTTGCTTCCTAGAATCTGAAAATTGTATATTTTTGGGTGAAGTTATTTTAAATTAGAATATATTTATTCTTCACTACATTTATAATATTCTTACATTAAGGTGCTAAGACTGTAAATTTGCATTCATATGCAATGATATGATTTTCAAAGAGCTTAATTGGTAGAAAACTACTGTCTCATAATGACCCACTTTCCACAGTGTTTTGTATAGACTACATTTCCCAGTCGGTCTACCTTGAAACCAAGCTTGACCCTGTGACTATTTCCCATCAATAGACTATGTACAGATTATTTACTTAGTTATGCTTTCTTTATTCTTTTTTCTCTTTAGCTACCTAAATGCAAAGAAGTATAGTAGAGTCAAAAGATGGATGGAACCTGGGTTCCTGAATCACTATGTGGAAGAAAGTCACCTACCTTGACTGTGGGTTAAATAAACTTCTATAATATTCATCTATTTTAAATTTGGGGATTATTGTAATAATATGTAGGTTTACCTTAACTAACATACACATTCAAGCTTTTTGTTTTGCTTTTTTAAAAAGATGCCCCGAATTCTATATTTTCATCTTCTTTCTCACTTACTAGCAACATGTTGCCGATAAAATATTAAACATATCATTGGTTTGACTGATTCTTTGACTAAAATAATAAAATATTTTTAGCTTCATGTCTGTCACATAATTTAGTTACTAGTACATTTCTTCATTCAGATCTATCCATCTGCATCTATTATATGTTTTATATTTATTTTTAGAAGCATCCTTGAGCACATATACTATGTTACTTTTTCTTACTTCTTTTTCTTTTATTTCACTCATTCATGTTTATTTCCTCTAACCTTCTCAAAGCCACAAATTCTCTTCATCTCTCCATTCCACTCAGGAAATGTTTGTTAAAGGGAGACTTCAATTTTCAAATATACATATATATATATAGAGAGAGAGAGAGAGTTCTTTTTCTCTTATACTGCACAGAAGCCAATGAATATCAGCATATAAAATTAAAAGTTATGTGATAAGTGACTATATATTGTTTGGAAAAGGCCAGTTGATAATCTCCAAAGAGAAATTATAAAGTACCTTTGCTCAGTAAATTTTTCACAGTTCGTGGTTTATAGCTAAATCCAGAAAATCTCAAAACTTAGTTTTGTTGCCATTTTGAAAGGGCCCCACCTCGTTTGGTTATATTCACATTAACCAATATGTAACATTTTATATACAATCAGAATACTAATATTACTTTATATGAGCAAAACTAACAACTGAACAAGCATATATTCACATTTTTATAGCCATCACATTTTCTTCCTGTAAACCTAATCACTTCAAAGGCCAACTCAGAAACAAAAGGTTTATTGGAAAAAGAACATGAAGTAACAACTTGTTGTTTCAAATGGTTAATGGATTTGACTATGGTAGACTGATGTACTCTTTTATGGGATAATGCTAATCTTGCCAATGAATTCCGCTGACACCTTCATTTGCCATTTGTACTAGCAATTTGATTTTTACTTGGAGGTGCTCATGTTTTAATGTGTAACCTATAGTATAACTTTCTTTCAATCATTCACTCTTATTCACCCATTCAAAAATATTTATTGAGCACCTATTACATTTCACTGTGCTTAGGACAGAGACAGACCTTGTTCTTCTAGGGTTTGCAATATGTTAATGGAGACAGGCAATCAAATAATCACAAAAATGGAAGTATAATTACAAAGTTATTAAACAAGTGCTCAAAGGAATGAGTATTACCTAGTGCATATACAACACAAATAGATCCTCAACTATAATAAATGTGTTGGAGGTGATATCTGAAGGATAACTGGGTATTAATATTACAAACAGATCGAGAGGTTGGGTAGAAAGAATGGCATGAGCAAAGGCATGCCATATTTGAGACACTGACTGAAAGACAATGAAGCTGAAGAGAAGAGGGTGAGAATGTGAGAGACTGAAAAGCAGCTAGAAAGTCTAGTGAGGGTAAGCCATGCTCAGTCTGTTAGCAAAGTTAGAATTTTACCCTTTAACCCCAGCACTAGGGAGTGCTATCAGTAGGTTTAAGGAGGGTGACATGGATAGATCTCTTACTAAAATCCACCATTCTGAAAGCAGTAAGATATGAGAGAGAGAGAGAGATTGATGGAAGACAGAGCGACTGCTGCTATAGTCCAGATGAGAGCTAAAACAGACTGAACTAGGATTAGTAAAGATGAGCTATAGAGAATGGATCTCTTAGTGATTGCTATGAGCACAATATCAAGGGTTTTTGTCCTTATTTTCCAGTGGTTTTTTTTTTTTTTTAATATATGTTTATTGTAACACCCATTCCTGCCTAAGCTCAGATTCCATCAAGCTACTGAATTATGTGAGAAGAAAGACTATAATCAGACTCACGGGGTTTAAGAAATAGGCATGTGATTCAGATATCTATTTTAAATGAATTTCAATAAAATCATACAAATTATATGACCATAAATTGGTTGAAAATACAAACAAAAGAGCTATAACCACAATTCCATTATTCAAAAGAACTGTTAATCATTTTATGTATTCTCTTCCTTTTCAAATATTAAAATTTGAAAATAATTATAATCCTAATAATGTGGATTTTTGTATATTTTCACTTAAAATCATAATTTTATGAGTTGTTATATACTCAGTTGTTATATACTACCTTTAATACAGATGCCTTATATTTTATTGAGTATGTGCCCCAGAATTTAGGTAATCATTTCTTTATTGTATAGTTCACTTTAACGTTTTTGTTAAATGACACTATAATGAATACACTTATGCATAACTTTTTCATACTTATAAGTATTCCATTAAAATAAATTCTTAGAATTGGGATTATTGAAATGACAATGCCATTCAGTGAATATCACATCTTTTGCTAACTCATATTATGCATAAAAGGCATACAAAGCCATTTAAATAGGGACTTTTCCACCCATGTCATAATTATTTTTATTATTATATTATATGGCTATTGTTACTTACTCATTATAAAGAACTATTGTTAATATAGTCATTGTGAAAATGTTCTCACTAAATTAATGAGAACAACCATTACTTTTGAAAAATATTTTCACCATGCAAATATTATGATCTTAAATAATTATGATAATTTGGAATTTATATTCATGGCTTACCTGATAAAATCATTATATGTCTTAACATTAACTTTGATTGCATAAATATTACATTAACTTCAATCATATAAGAATTTTAGAAACTATTTTAAATAAATATGAAACTAATGAATCAGATTTGAGTGTAAAAACACCAACTATGTAAGAATAGGTTTTATTATCTTTTTAGTTTTAATTTGATATGAAAGACAATCATGGAAAAAATATATGCTTCTATTGTTGCCATAACAAATTACCACCAAGTTAGTGGCTTAAAATGACATGAATTTATTATACTAGTTCTTTAGAACAGAAGTCCAAGTGGGATCCATTGTTTTCTCCTGGTCTCATGCAATTGAAATCTAGGTGTCAGTTGGCTAAGGTTCTTATGTAGAATTAGGAGGCACAAATTCTGGAGAATAATCTATTTCCAGGCTCATCCTTATTATGGACAGAATTGAACTCTTTGTTGTAGGGCTGTGGTCCCTCTTTTCTTGCTGGCCATCAGCCAAGAGCCCTCTCAGCTTCTTAAGGTCACCTGTATTCCTTGTCAATTTGCCCCCTCTATTTTTAAATTAGCATGTCCAGTGCTCCTTAGGCTTCAAATCTCTCAGAATTTCTCATCTGTGGCATCTCTTCTTCCAGCCAGAGAAAGTTCTCTCCCTGCTTTTAAAAACTCATGTTACTAAATCGGACTTACCTGGATAATTCATGATATATCCATAATCTAGTGACATCAGTGAAATCCCTTTGCCATGTAAAAAAAAAAACATACACTCACGTCCCAGGGATTAGAGCATGAAAATCTTTGGGAGTCATCATACAGCTTATGGCAAAGTGCTATCATATTGAAACAAATCGTTGCTTCCATTCTTCAATTATTCTTTATTTATTAATTTAGCTCAGTTCCACATTTCTTACCTATGTAAAAGATGTAATGAAATCTAGATTCACAATAACAATATTGTGAACTTTATTCTAGCAGACGGTTTAGTGTACTGATGAGTTTTAGGGAAGATCTACTCAATTTGCATGAAGTTAAGATCTGCGATAATTTTCCAGATGACTCAAGGGGAAAAACTGTGAGAACTTGTGGACTTGATATTTATCTTCTGTTTGATACCTAAGCTATTTGCTTCATTTAATTTTTAGGTTACTTTATTTACCTTAATGTCTAAAGTTAAGTGTTTATAAATGTTTTTATAATAAAAATTATTGTGACTTGACAGTAGGTTATCAGTCAAATTTCTTTTGCTAGCAAAGAATCCTTAGATGAAGAGAATAGTATAGATTTGCCTTAGAAAAAACTGTTGCGGCAGAATAATAAATTCTGATCATGAGATAACACACATAAAGGGTCTAGTATAAGGCTACTTAAGTGCAACTTCCTGTCCATTTTTTAAATCCCAGATCTCTTGTAGAGACAGGGCCACAGATGCCTATTTAATGAGCTCTTTCTAAAGCATAGATGACTATACTCTCGAACTTTGCAGAGCCCATAGAACATGCTACTATTAAATGACTAAAAGTAGCATGCGTGAGGAGAACCATGTAGGACAGGGATCCCCAAATCTCGAGCCATGGATTGGTAGCAGTTCGTGGCCTGTTAGGAACCTGACCGCACAGCAGGAGGTGAGCGGCAGGTGAGTGAGCAAAGTTTCATCTGTATTTGCAGCTGCTCCCCAGAGCTAGCATCATCGCCTCAGCTCCACCTCAGATCATCAGGAATTAAATTCTCATAGAAGCACCCGTCCCTGGTGCCAAGATGGTGAGGACCGCTGGTCAACGAGACGCAAGGAACAAAATGCAAGCTTGAATATCCTAAGACCTATAGCCCATACTCATGTAAAATTTTTAAAAATGTATCATTTAATCACCACTTTGAGATTTCAAGGATAGTTATATGATATTAAAAACTGATTACAAAATGCAAGAGGATTTATATTTAAATGCACTCATAATAAATATCTTTATGTTATTCGTATGTATAAATATGTAGTAAAGACAGATAAGAAATGGTTAAACTTGACGATAGTGTATTCATAGTAGCCCCTCCTCCCCCTGTTATTTTTTTAAATCTGCATAACCAATTTAAGAGATGGATATTCGTCTCCTTATTTTGTACATTAACAGATTCAGATAAATCCTGTGCTTTTTTCCCACTATCATGTTGCATTGCTTCTTTTAGAAATCAGATACTAAATAGTGATTTTGCTGACACTTCACAGCTTACTGATATTAATTATAACTTGAACTTCAGCTACGGATAGTATTTGTGAACAACAGTTATAAAAATAGTTATAGAAGATGCAATTCTGACTCAAAAACTATACTGAAAATATTTTCCTTAATTTTTTCAAAAGGATATTGAGTATACCATTAACAAAGTCTAACTCTTATCAGTTTTAACTATGATTGTGCCTCAGGCAATACAGATCAATTCACAGAAAAATCATTACCTGCAAAATTGTGTGCAAAACCAATTTTGATAAATAGAATTGCTCTTTAAATATGCAATGGGGTTACTTTAATAAGAGTAATTGTGTGGTCAATAATTTCTAAAATGAATAATCAATTCCTATTTTACCATTGTTTTATAGATTAGAACCTAACATAAAATTGTTTCACTGGAACAAATGGTTTCCTTTGGAGTGAATGAAATTTTGACAAGTTGTAATGCTGATTTTACACTTCTTAGAACAACCTCAGAACCTTTAGAGTTTTATGTAGAAATTTACACAACACTTCTTTAGGGCCTTGTCCAAAATAGTTGTTATAGAAAGACCTCTTGTAAAATATTCCTACCCATTAAAAGTCTTCCCGAAGCTCTGAAGTGTATCAGGTAAAAGCATACATGTTTAAGTTTACATATGTGTATTTTGAATATGTAGATATCTATTTGTGGGTCAACAGCAGGGTTCCTATCTTCTGTCAAGTTAAATACAGACTATTTATATAACGGAGTTCAGCTGACTCGCCCTCATGAACTGAACTTATAGTACTTGGACAGTCAAGCAGTGTATACACAGATTTGTGTCAGTAAATTATTTCTGGATGTGAGTAGCATGAAGATATTCATTTTTTAAATATTAGTTTCAGGCATACAACATAGTTATAAGACATTTATATACTTTATAGAGTGATCCCCCTGATAACTCTAGTACCCATCTGACACCATACATAGTATTATAATATTATTGACTATATCCCTTATGCTGTATTTTACATCCCTGTGACTATTTTTACAACTGGCAATTTGTAATCTTAATCTTGAACATTAGCTCCTCCCCAGCTTTCTTTCATGCTCTAGCATTCATGGCCTCTGCCTTCAGTTGGCTGGGCTTTGGAATACCATCAGGGTCTCTTTCTGATATTCTGCTCTCACTTTCCCTTAGGCAAGTAAGGAGAAAGGGGTAAGGCTACATTGAGAATCAATAAATATTTTGAGAAATTGAAGCAATACTTGCATTATTATATAGACTATTACAAGATTAATTTTAAAAAGAACATGTTCTTGTGTGTATTTGTTTAGTTACATGTATCATCATAAGCATACTCAATAAAATCCTAGAAAAATTTGACATGTCAAGTAAAAGAAAAACTAATTTTCTAACTTTCTTTTATAATAAAACATTCAGTACTTATAATTGAAAAGGAAAAGGAAATTGAATTTATATACTCATTTATTCAATTCAAAATTTAATATTAATTAAATTTTGGAAGATCAAAATATGAATCCTATCCAGATATTATTCTCAAGGATCTTAGAGACTGATAGAAGATAAGATAATACAGAATGCTACATTAGAAGGAAGAAAATGCTAAGTATCTGAAAGAGGTATAATTAAAATGCTAAGGTGCTAGTTATTAAGTTATTATCTCTCAGTGTCAAATCCACCCTTCTAAGCTATTTTGTAATTCTGGAGCTCTCTTCTCCTCTGCCAGCTGGCTAAAATAACTATTAGTTAGTTATTTTTTATTTTTTACTTTTTTATTTCCAACAAAAGAGAAGATGTTGAAGGAGGAATCAGAGATATACCACTTAACTATTTTGCTTTCTGCTCCTATCTACATTACTCTAGCAATTGACTTTTCACCTTCAAAGCACCAGCTAGTTCCATATTCCACTTCTCTCACAAACTCTGAAGCAGATACAAGCCCCAACCAGCTGGGTTGCCTTATTCTCAGAATTCCAAGTCCTAATTCTGTGTTTGTGTGTTGGGGACAGGGTGGGGGCAAAGTTACCCCTTCTGAGTTCCTGAAGTAGCACAGGCAGCAGAACATATCTAGTCTTAAAGGTAAAGGTCCTGGCCCCACAGGGTCCTTGTTCCTGAGCTTCTACACTTTCAAAATCCCAACCTCTTTCTTCTGTTCTCCCAGCCCTATGGATGATATCTCCTTCCCTCAATTACTGTGTCTTCATAACTTCAGGGTTGCCTAGTCCTTTTTGCCCTCCAATATTTGTTTAAACAAATTATTAATTAAATTCTTTCTGGTAAAACCACTGGCATGGATTATTTTATCTGATTGGATCCTGACTGATAACGATAAAATTCAGAGAAAGGGATATATACTTGACGATGCAGAGATCAGGGAAGGCTTCGCACAATACATGCATTTCCACTGGGCCATGAACGATAACTTTGATGTGATGTGAGATTGAAGGTCAGAAAAATATAACAGGAAGTGGAGGAGGTAGGAAAGCAGGAGCATGTATAGGGAAGATGAACAAGTCAACTCAACTGGAGGAAACGTGACAGGAAGGGAGAAACCAACTCAGAACTACTTGTCTTTTTCAGTGTACAAAAAACACAAAGTACAAGTTGGAGGCCTTTCAAACTTATGAAATCATTTAATGAGAGAACAATAGGTTTTTAAAAAATGAAACAAAAAAGCATGCATTTTAAGGAGTGAATTCTGACTCAATAACTCATGGAAGCACACATTCACTATCTAATTTGTTACAATAAAAATAAGCTAATTTATAATAAGTTAAAAAACAAAACTTTACATGATAAGTACTGAAAGTTCCTATTTAAATATTTATATTAGATAGGACTATAAATTATAATTGATCAAATGTAATAATTGTTTTAATCCATAAAAACTAGATATAGTTTTTATCCATAAAAATCCATAAAAAAACTAGATATAGTTTTTATGGATTAAAACTAGATGTAGTTTTTATGGGCATGGTGTGACATCTATTTCTGGGCTGCTTATAACATGGACATTTGCAATTTATATACTGTCATTGGGGAAACCCAACCATGACTTCCGCTTCACAATTGATTTCGTGTTCTTTTGGCATTTTTTCATATTTTTGACAGTTACAAAGCATTCTTTGCCTTCTGGATTTTTGGTGTGGACAGGTAAGAATATGAGCATGTCATCAGTCATGGGAAAAACCTTCAATCAAACCAGTTTTTTAATGTGAAATTTAGATTTAACTTAACATTATTTATATTTGCAGTATCTTTTCCGGGAACTTATGAATATACTGTAGATTAAAAAGTAATCATTATGTTAATAGTCCTTCCAGCATATGTCTCATTGACCTCAATGGAAGCAATATGTGAGCATCCATGGGCAGAATCTGGGTTATTACTATTAAAGAACTCACATTTAAATGCTCATTAGTGGGTTTAAATTGTTGATAATAACACATTAAATGTTAGTCTGTGTGTTTTGCTGGAGTAGTGGCATGGTTTAAATGAAATTGTCTCCAAAACAATTCTTGAAATATATAATAGTTTCAATTTACAAAGCCTTTGAATTGATATTTTAAATCACTTTATTGGTTTCTTAAAATTTCCACATTAAATGTGAATTTCATCTTAATGACACATTTTTCTATACTTACACGTAAAACAGATAAACAAAAATTGATAATTAGGAAAGAAAACTAACATCCAAATATTATAATTATTTAAAATAAAACAAAGATTACCTAGATCTTTATAATCATCTACTTAACTTGTATCCATCTAATCCAAGGCAATTAGTTAATTCCATTCACTTAATGAACCTGGAGGGTCACTTCATTGAAATAAATCAGTCCAATAATTTGTTTTTAAAATTAGAGTAACTGAGTCTATAAAAATGTTAAATTTCTTTAATTTCACAGAGATAAAAACTAAATCTGTATCATTAAGTGGCAAAAAGAATTTAATAACTAAATAAATTAAGATAATAAAAAACATTTTTTTTGCATGTGTGAGAAGAAATATGGTGATATAGTGTGACTACTGATTGCCTGTATTGTTTGGCGTCAGAGTCTTCTATGGTTAAAACCTTATGAATGTGAATTTCTAAAATCATGCTTAGAATTTGTGTGCATGGTCATTTGAATTTTGTGAGCTGCTCAGGGTAAAAGATTAAGATACAAAAGTTGGGTTTCCCTAGGATATTGCTTCATTCATCCACTTTAAAGAAACTTCAAAGACATCTCAAAACCATATTTCTTAGTTGGTTTAGTATCTATTTTTCCTACCTTTATAAGAAAGAGAAAAAACCTCTCTAATTTGTTATAATTGATCCTAACATGCATGTATCATCTATAAATAACCTCATCAACATTCAGAAAGAATTACCTAAATGAACCTGTCTACATATTGCTCCTTATAATGAGTCCTCACAAGACTAATGACTTATTAGTGCCATGGGCAATAAATGATTAATTAGTTGATTCTAAAGCAAATTATTAAGAGTATAATTGCTGCTTTTTCCTAATTTCTGAAGGTTATAAGAAGTTAATGTATTGCTAATGTAGCATGATAGATTCAAAAAAGGTTTTTTATTTAAAAATTTTTTTAAGTTTGAAAAATTGACCACTATATATATTAAATATTTAATTAAATATTTATATTTAATGTTTAATATCTAATATTTACTACAAAATACACAACTATACATATTCACAAATATTTCTTATTTACTATTCTATCAGTTCCATATTTTTCTCTATTTTATCTTTATTTTTCATTGATATCTTTAGCAATATTCAATGTAGATAAAAATTTTGTACTTGCATTGTGTTTACGGAAATGTATGACTATTTGTTCTGTTGAAGGTTGGTTTTCTGTTTTGAAAGTGAATTGAATCATAGGATTGTTGATCTTCTTAAACATAATCAACTCTCTATTATTCAATGTCAATGAGTGGAGGCATTGGTAAGAATAAATAATACTAATTGATAATTCACATATCTAAGTTAGAGCAAAGGCAATTTATCTCAGGGTGCTCCAATCATGTGAATAAAGAGGAAGTATAACTGGAGAAATTATATTTGTGCCAGGTTTGGGAAGTGATTGGGAGGAGGTGCTTTTATCATATAATAAAAATGGGCTGGTCTAGGGTCCTATTATTGTTAAGGGCATAAATGCTTTTAGTGATGAACAGCTGTATGTTAGCCTGACATCTCCATATAACATTAACTTAATATTTTCTATATATTATCTCCTCACCAAAATCTGCAAGACAGGTGTTATTATTCCCACATTACAGTTGAAAACACAATCTCAAAAGAGTCAAAAAAAATTCACACCTAGTCCCACTAATAAAAAATAACTATCAGAACTTAAAACCATATGTCTCTGAAAATGAGAAAGTAACAATTCACTTTATACAAATCATATATAAATCATTTTTCAGATTTATGAGTCACCAAGGAAGAAAAGAAATATTGAAGAAGTATATCCTGCTCACACTGCATATGTTAACACTTTCTTTTCATTCACTCATAGGTTCATTCATTCATTTATTCATTCAATAGTATCTATTGAATATTCTATGATAGACTGAGTGCTGGAGATATCCAGTAAACAAAACTAGTCTCTTATCTCTAGAAGATCACATATTTGGGGACAAAACAAATAAAAATTAAATAAACTATTAAGGTATAATGATTTCAGATTAATTTCAGGTATAATAAATCTTTTGGGGAAAAACAAAACCTAGTAGCAAAGGTTTTGTGCATAGGGTGAAGGAAAATTTGGAGAAAGTATCCTTGATAAGGTTTTTTTGAGAAGATAAATGAAGAAAGTGAAAATGAGCCATAAAACTCTCCAGGTGAAAAATTGCTCCAAAGAGAGGAACTATGCCCTGAATTGGAGTGTTCTTGGCATGTTCAAGAAATAGTAAGGACACTAGGATGGTCAGTAAAGAGTGTGCAAGGGAGTCACTACTTAGAAAGAAGCTCTGAGAAGTGTGTGTGTGTGTGTGTGTAAGTCCGTGTGATGAGGAAGAATATTGAATCACGTGAGGCCTTAAAGAGCATCTTAGGATTTGAGTGTTTTTCTGAAAATGGGAAGCCATTTTAAGGTGTGAGTAGAGGAGCCATTTAGGTTTTCAAAGACTCACTGGCTGCTGTGTAAAGAACTGATATAGGGGATAGAGGCTGAAATAGAGAAATCCGATTAGTGTGACTAAATTTGTCATTTGTGAAAGGTATGGCCAGCATTTTAAAACATTCTAAGTATCAATGTTTTCAGAGCTATAGTTGTCAACTAATTTTAAATGTTAAAAGAATTCAGTGATTATTTAGGTATAGAATTTTTGAAATTTATGGAAGTTTGCTAAAAAATATGATGTCAAATAGTCCCCTCACCCTAATCAGTCTTTGGGAAACTGGCATTTAATTAAATTACACACATTTATTAATAAATAAATTGAAATGAGTGCTTTAAGGACTTTGGCTAAGGTTGGGCTTGAATTTAGGCCTTTAAGTTCCCCCAAACAATACTTTCTCAATATTTTTATGCACTGAAAAGGTTCTGGAAGGCAGTGTGATTGATGAGAATTTGGAATCAGGCTATCTGGGTCCAACACCTGGTTCCAGAACTTAATAGTTGGCAATGTTGTGCAAGTGAATTAAAATTTCAGGTCTCAGTTTCTTCTTCTCTAAACTTAACAACAATGCCAACCTCAAACAGTTTGTTAAACATGAACTTTAACACATACAGAGTACTTAGAACATCACATGCTATCTATGACAGCTAGAACATGCTGCACTTCATATGCTGCCATCTACCTATTTCACAAACGAGAGGCCTTTCAGGTTAGGATAAATTCAAGGCCTTTTAGTTTGAACATTAGTGCCAGTGATGCAAGCATTACAGAATTTTTGTCATATAAGAAAGCATAAATGTTAAACCTCAAATACCAAAGCTCAAAAATAATAGGAGAGAAAAGGACGGCTTCCCGTAGGGTCTTAGGACTAGGTGGTCCTATGTAGAAGACACAAAAGCTATCTCACAGCTCTTGCTATTTGGAAAGTGTTCTGTTAGAAGAAAAAAACATGCTTATCCTAGATGGTGTGAAAACATTTAGTTCCAGGTATTGTATACCTTATTGAAATAATTGTGGGAATCATTTTCTTAATTAGAGGTAAAATCCATTTTAAATACATGGCCATAGTTGGCAAATATTTTTGCAACAAGATTATTCACGTTACTTTGAAATAAACAACAAAACTAATCCCATTGCAGCAATTTATTAATATGTTACAGCACATCTGCTATTCCATGCACAAATATAATAAATGTCAGTAAACAACATCAAAAAAATTTAAATGCTATTTGACTGTTAACAAACTATCAGCCTCCTCTAGCATGTGGTAAAGAGTTGGATATTTGTGAAGCTCATAAACTGAAGTGATAATTCGAACTTTGGATAAGAGATTATATTTGAATACTTATCCCTGGGAACCATAATATTTTGATGTATTTTTTTAAAATATAATTTTCATTTTAGAACCATTTTAAGTTTACAGAAAAATTGCAGAGTGTAAGGAATTTGCTTATGTCTTGTGCTCAATTTCCCCTACTATTAACATCTTACTTTAATGTGAAATATTTGTTATAATTAACAAAGCCATTTTGATATATTAATATTGATAAGCCCATAATTTATTCAGACTTCCTTAGTTTTTACCTAATTTACTTTTTCTGTTCCAGAGTCCCATTTAAGATACCACATTATATTTAGTCATCATTTCTCCTTAGACATCTCTTGGCTGTGACAGTTACCATAATATTTTTGCAATATAAATATTATTACAAGAAAAATAAAAATTTTAATCAATACATTCCTTATGCTGATTTGAAAACTTCTTGGAAAAAACATCTCTTTGATGTTTTGACAGTTCATGTCACATGCATATTCACAAATACTTGTTGTTTCTAATATTTTATCAGTGTCTAGTATTTTATCAGCATCCAATATTTTATCTAATATTTATTCAGTGCCAGTCTCTGGAAACGGTGTGGCTGAGGGCAAAGCTCAACCTGTTCAGTCCTTTCTTTAAAAGGGACTATCAGAGGAAAAAATAACTTCCATCCTGAGAGTGTGTATTTGGAGAAAGGTCAGAGTGGAATCATCTATTTTACTTGGTGACAACTCGGTAGATGCCACAAAGTTACCAGAAAAGATAATTCTTGTGGCAGAACAGGCTTCCTTTAGTTCAGAACAATGATTTTACATATTGTTGTGATCAGTTTTTAAGTAATTTACAGACTCTAGAGAACAATCAAAATAAGCATTTTGAAACTTAAAGCATTCATGGTTTTTCAGATTGATTTTTACTTTGGCCTCCTTTTATTGATTTCTTTATTTTCAATTTATAATTTATTGAGGTAAAATTGACATATAATATTACATTCAGGTGTACAAAATAATGATTCAATATTTGTATGATCACTACCATAAGTCTAGTTAACATCCGTCACCTTGGCTTCCTTTTTGGCCGTTAGATAAAGATTGCTTGAGCAATCATTTCTGAAGATATAATTTAATTTTTAAAACATCACTTTTCTTTCTTTCTACTTTACTGTGAATAAGTAGTATGTTGAAACCAGAGGGCAGAATGAATAGAAGAATTACATCCACAGCTACTTCCTTG
The DNA here is from genome assembly GCF_000151845.1 of Pteropus vampyrus. NCBI lineage: Eukaryota > Metazoa > Chordata > Mammalia > Chiroptera > Pteropodidae > Pteropus > Pteropus vampyrus. Next base: position 2,031,658 of record NW_011888814.1, on the reverse strand, counting down.
AAACCATCTTTCTAACAACCTCCTTTGAGTATAAAAACTTCAAAATCTATCAGGTCATTTTGAATATCATAAAAAATAATAGTTATTATTTAGAAATTCAGATAATATTATATACTTATTTCTGATTAGAAATCTCAGATCTCCAGATAACAGAAATATGCTACAATTGAGTTAGGAAAAAAAAAAAAAAAGCTTTCTAATAGAATGTAAAACTAGATATCAGCCCAGAAAATGATATTTATAATAGTAAAAGCAATTTTTTAATTATAAAAAAAATTTATTTGTTCTAATAACTATTAAGAAATAAATTTTTAAAAAGAGGAGGAAGACAACTAATTCTGGTGATAATTTTTGCTTTTTAATAAAAAGACTAATTAAAATCTTGTAAATGTGCATAGTGGCTAATAAGCAAACAAAACTTTGAATTTCATTAAAATGATCAAAGTAGCAATACTGACTCTTAACACCACTTAACAAAACTAAAGAGAACAAGTTATCATTAAATTAGGACAATATAGCTTCAAAATAAACCTACAAATATTTGATATCTACCCCCAATGAGCTTATGTTTATGAAATGTTACTCTGAAAATCAACTTAAACATTATATAATGCTGAAATATTATGTTAAAAATGCTTTTTTATATGTTGTTTAAGTGTAATTAGTTTGGAATACAAGTTAAAAAAATCTAAATCTTACAGTGCCTAATGTAAAATAAGAATATATTTCTGGGGAAAGTGATTCAGGTGGACAAAATGGATGAAGGAGGTCAAGAAATACAAACTTTCAGTCATAAAATAAATAATGCATGGGTATATAATGTACAAAATAAGTACTAAGGATGTAAGGTTAATGATGGGTATGGTTAACACTATTGTTATGATATATGAGAAAGTTGTTAAGAGTTCTCATTACACAAAGAAATTTTTTTACTTTTCTTTTTATTGTATCTATGTGAGATGATCGATGTTAACTAAACCTTATTGTGGTGATCATTTCACAATAATGTAAGTCAAACCATTATGCTGTATATCTTAAACTTAAACAGTGATGTATGTCAATTATTTCTCAATAAAACTGAAAAAAAAAATGTATTTCTTTTTCACCAGAAAGTCCATGTAAGAGGTGTAGGGCTAATTGGAGCCCCATGAGATAAGGAATCCAGAAATATTTTATCCTGAAATTCCATAAGATGTAAGCTCCACTTCTCAAGGTCATCTCATATTTCAAGATAACTTGAAATAACTTGTGTTAGTCATCAGATATGCTTTCCCACCAACAGAGGAAGAAAAATGGACATGCCCCTACCTAAAAGAGAAATTTCTTATAAGTTGCACATTCAAGACTTCTGCTTGCATCCCATTGGCCAGACTTTCATCTCTTGGATACACCTAACTGCAGGAAGGCTCAAAGATGTAGTCTTTATTTCACATGGTCATATGCCCAACTAAAAATTAGTTCAGTATTAGTAATGAAGAAGGAGAGGACAGATGTTGAGAATAACTAGAAGTTTCTGCCACATGTTATTAGAGTAAAACCAACAGAATTCTCTATTCTCCACAAATTTGGTAAATAATTATAAGTCCTGTTCATAAAAGGATCTGTTACAGATCCAATATCTCCATCTCGTTACCCTTTTCAAGTTCTTTCTTTTGAAGAACAAGACTAATAACAACATTATTCACGGTGGACAGGACATGGAAGCAACTGAAGTGTCCTATGATAGATGATTGGAAAAAGAAGCTGTGGTACATATATACAATAGAATATTACTCAGCCATAAGAAGAGGTGAAATATTGCCATTTGCAACAACATGTATGGACCTCCAGACAATCATGCTAAGCAAAATAAGCTAGACTGAAAAAGTGGAAAATCACTTATATGTAGGATACAAACCTAAAAGCAACAAATGAACAGGACAAACAGACTTACGGACATGGACAATAGACTAGTGGTTACTAGAGGGTAAAGGGAGGGGGAGGGGGCAGGTAGATGGGGTAAAGAGGGTCAAATATGTGGTGACAGAAAGAAATCTAACTATGAGAGGTGAACACACAGTGTAAATATATATATGTGTGTGTGTGTATGTATATATATATGCCTTACTGTCAAAGTGTACAGCTGAAACATATTGGATTTCGTTAACCAATGTCATCATAAAAAATAAAAATAAAAATGAAGAACAAGACTAAAGATCTATTTTCCTAAAATGTTTAACATAATTTATTAAAAGATGAAGAATAAGGTCCATGATGATGTATGTTCTTAATAATGTCAAATAACCAGTTTGAATAAATGTTTAAATGAACCAATAAGTCAACTGGTTAATTTATTATTATGAAACAATGTACATATATATAATATATAATGAATATATAAATGCATAGATACAGTCTCTGGATTTAATCAGAGATTCATTCCATCTTTTTTTGTTTGCGAGCTTCCTCAGAAAATAAATTAATAAAATGATGGTTGATATGATTTCAACAATGAAAGGTTTATGCAAATAATGTAGATATGAAAATTAAAAGGGATTTAACTGATAAATTTTATTGTGGAAAATTTGTTCTACAGGTAGTTTATCTACAACTAAGAAACCTCTCTATTCTGCAAATTGTTTTATTTGTATCTGTTATTAACTGTAGATTCTATATTTAAGGCTTGGATTCTAATAAATGAATTAAGGAATTGTTAAATTTATTTCCTTCATTAAAATCATTTTACAGTTTTAAATATTTTCCAGATTACTGAATCAATCAGTACATTTAGTTAAATGTGTTTCGTAGGCTAAAATAGAAATAAATTTTTGTACATTTGAATAGTCTTATGAAGTACGGTCTCTAAAATCCTTTTCTATTATCTTTCACTGAGTTTCTGTACTCTATACATAATCTTTGCTGTATGCTCTTTCAAATTCTTTTTGGCAAGAGCTAGAGTAGAAATGCACAAAGCCATGAAAGTATCTAATCTGTATGCAATCTATGGCCATAGAACAAAGACAGGCTAATTGGTCCATAAGTGGAATCTATGATCTTGGCATCATTTAGTATGCTGCTCTAATCCAATTAACCAGACACTGCCCTTGTCTAAATGCTGCTCAAGGGCATTAATCATACTTATTTTTGTATACCCAGCATCTAGCACATTTCTTGGCACATGAATTGAGCTCAATATTTATTAAATAAAACTATAATCCCACACTATTAGTTTTTAAAAATATCTATTTTCTTTGTGAATTTTTTCTTACTTCCAAAGTTTAGGGAAAAATTAAAAAAAAAAAACAATTTTGAAAGAGAAGGCAAAATCGCCATTTTTCCTTTTGAAGGCTTCGAATAAACAATTGGTTTAAATTATTGGAAGCAAATTTAATGTAGCAATGATTTTTTAAATTCTTTTAGTAATATCAAAGAATAAAAACAACTTAAATTATTTATTTACTTTTCTTGATAAGAAAATAGATTTTAATGTCAAATGAGTGGATTTTTTTGTTTGTTTATTTTTAATCATAGAAGCTCAAACTAGGAGTAGATGTTAATAGAGCAAGCAGTGCCTAGACACTGAACCGTGAGCCTACTGTTCTCCATCAATACTTTTTTTCTCATTTATCTGTAGTATATCCTGAGTCCAGAATTCTTACCACTATACGAAAAATTCATATACCATTCTAACATCTCTCTGGGTTTAGGCAGCACCAGTAAATAGCTGCCAATGCTAGAAAGTTTGTAAGTTGGCAGAGATCCAGGGGCAAGAGATTTTATTGAAACTTAGATTCTTGATTGACATGATATAATTTGATTTTAGATTTTAGAAAAAGCAAAATCATGGGTTTTTTTTATTACAAATACGTAGTTTCTCCATATTTTCCTCAGTTTTACTATACAAGAATATTGCTTTGGCATAACACTAAAATCAAACCTGATCTAGGTTTTTAGAATTGTATTTGCAGCTGAATACTTTACTTCAGCAAACACAAGTTGTGTTTCTCTGTCTTATTATGTTTCTTTTGCTCTCTGCCCTGAAATTTGTTTCCGAATCTTTAAGATAGATATCAAGAAGAAGAGAGAAGACATATCTTATTTCAAAAGGGTGCATAGTGTTTATCTTCAGCCAGCTCATGCTATTCTTTGACATATTTTTACTGTTTTAAAAACAAAATAATAATAAAAAATAAGGTTTAATGTTGTTATTCAATTGTAGCTAGCAGAGCAGTTGTTTTATACTTTGTGAGAATGAATTTATGATTTTAAGTACTGCCTGACCATTTTTACTGTTTTTAAATTGGGTAAAGTGTTATCTTTAACTGAAAAAAATATTAACCAGAATTTGGGTCCTTTATTTTAAAAATCTAAAGTGTTCTGTATCTTGTAAAGGGACAATATTCTTAGTGTGTTATCCTATATCCAGATGCTAACAGTATTTACCCACCTACTCACCTGCTAAAAAAGAGTATATCAATATTCATAAGTGATCCAGAATTTTACCAGCAGAAGCAGCATTATCAAAGCCTTAGCACAGGTACAAGAAGTACAGCGTGTATTATAATGATATTTAGAAATTAGACCTTTGGCTGAACTCAAACCTTAGTAATATTTTTCAGAGGTTTCTATAATTTATAGAACCACTCCCTAATCCCTAATTTAAACATGTATACCAATATTTTTCTAATTTTAATGACAATTGTACCACATGGTCTTTAGTATGGCAGGCTGCCTAGAAACTGTTTCAGTAAATTACACACTAAGATGATCTACTCTTTGGATTGTCTCCAGAACAAAGACTATGATGTATAATTAAAACCAACTAACAATTAACTGCTGTCAAATATAACATGAGAGACAAGCATTGTAAATTTAGTTATTTATAATAAAAAGCAACATAAAGGCTTTTTTCAATGAATGATAAAAATAGACCCATATTCTGGAGGTTATAATTTTAAGGTTTATGTAAAATAATGATGAAACAATAGAAAACTAACATGTTCCACTTCATCATATTGAAGTAATTTTGTTAGTATAATAAGGAACTGTCTAAGAACTCAAACATTATTCTATTTATTGCATGTTTTGAACTAAAGAATTATTTTAAGAGAGATAGTAATATCACTTTGGCACCATTATTAGTTATATAAGTGAGGGTGTTGAATGAGCCCAAATTATGTTTTTGTGCACTATCATATTTGTGCATACCAAAAGAGTTACTTAATTACCGAGATGTAGCTTTTATATTTAACACCCACTTAAGAATTGGATCTTGAAGATCTGAACTAACAAGTTTCTTTCATTATTTATTCTTACATAACCTACGGGAAAGACACAGGGAAGCAGCTATCTAACTATGACTGTTTTAGAAAGATAGAAGAAAGGAGCAAAAGATTTTTCAGGGCTTTTTATATAAGAATGCAGAGGCGGATTGGCTGTGAAGCTAATAAAGTTTCAAGGCCCTTTGCCTGCAAGGGTCTCTTCCAAGGTCCTGAACTTAATTTTATATTAATTATCTTCTATTCTCTTTCTATTGTTTAACATAGCTTCCTCTCCACCACCACTCTCAAATTCTGCAGGCTTCATACAAAATGGACCCAGTGGTATATAGGAACATCTGGATGTCTTTTTTGTTGAGTTGAGAACTTCAGAATTGAGAAGAAACTAAATAGAGAATCTTGAAGAATTATGAGCAGAACTATGGGCAAGTTTTCATCATCTGCAACAGTAAATAAAGAAGAGAAACAAAAAGTGGAATGCAGAAAGATGAAGGAAAGATGGGGAGGAAAGTTGTAGGAATGAAAAGGTATGAGGGAGAAAGGTAGAAGAGAGATCAGAAAGTCTATGTGAGAAAGACTTTGAGTCTTAGAGTGACTGAAAAGAATACACCCACATCTCACACGCATCTTGGCCACAGTTTTTAACTGTGTCTTTCACCTTAGAAATGAATTTGTAATCTTAAGTTAAAACATAAACTGCAATGTTAGCATGAATTATTGTTACTTTTATTCTGGACATGCCATTTAATTTTTATTTCATAAAAAAGTAGGAATTGGAGAAAAGTTACTCGACATATGTTCAACATGTGAACTTTCTCTTCCTCCTCTCTCTTTTTTCTCTTTGAATTTGATCCACTTTAAGATGCTTGCAAAAGAACTGCTAAGTGGTTAAAGTGCAGTAGATTGCTTATACTTTAACAAGATAACATGGATTTCAGCCTAGACCCTAAGGCAATAGCTAGCAGATAAGAATGAATATCTTGGCAACTGGTAGCAGATAAATAAGAATACCTTCATATCCTGCAAGAATTTCAAAACAGCTAAATAAAAAACTGAAAAACCAGTTTTGCCTCACGTATTTCAAGTATATATCATAGTTGGGACCGTAGATATGAAACAGGACATTCGCAGAGCAGATTTCCTGGAGAGAGTAGTGCTATGAGCCGTACCTTTTCCACCATGGAGGATGAGAGGCTCCTCCCACTTTACCACAGGTCAGGAAAGACAGCATTTAGTGGGATCACTTGGAAAACTTTTACATATGTCCTTGTGCTTTGGAGATGCAAAGAACCAGAGCACAACCTCTACTGAAGAAACCTAACAGGAAAGAAGCTCGCTAACTGTTTTGGTGCTGGTCTGAAGGAGAGTGTGATTGCTATGTTGTAATTAGCTTTCATTCCTGTGTGTTTTTTTGTTGTTGTTGTTTGTTTGTTCTAAGAAAAGGAATAGAGTCCTTTTTGATAGGGCCATCTGAACGGGCAATGCTGACCAAAGCTATAAATGGATTGGTGAATTCCTAGTTGCTACTGACACAGTAAACAAACAATTGGAATAGAGAAATTTTCATCCAGACTGAGGAGATTTTAGGGAACAGACCTCAGTTAAGTAGCCTATGAGAGAGCTTAAAAATCTGTTAGGCTCAGGGAAGGCAAAGCCATCTGACCAGTCACAGGTTCTTCTACCTCTGCTCTCTGCTTGCTCCTCTTCATCCTTCTGCAACTCTGGTGAGATCAAAACTCTCAGTTCACAAGATGGTGAGAGAAGGAGTGAAAACTTGGGATAGGAGAAGGAGATAATAAAGGCAATATTCCAAATTCTCTAAGCCAGTAGCCAGCTTTTAGTGGGTCCCGCTTGAAAGGTGAAACAATTTATCCTTAAATCAAAACTATATCCTGTTATATGGAAGAAAATATCATATGGGACTGCATTTGCTAATAAAAGAAGGTACCAATCATGGGCTTTCAACCCTTGGTTGGAGCCTCCCCCCCCCGCCCCCCACTGACTCAATTTTGAAAGGGCAGTAGGGATAAACATAAAGATGCTTTCTGATTACATCACATTTCTGATTACATTATTTAAAGCACTGCTTACAAACACTTTACAGTTTTTACAGTTGGTTTTTCTGTGAATATGCTTTTGCTTAATTGATTCAATGAAACACTTTTAAAGTATATGTTCCTGAAAATTTTTAACTTTGTCAAACCATTTTTCTTCTAGTCACCCAAAGTAAATACTTAATGGAAAATTAAAATTTGAAAGTGATGATTTTTAAAAATCTGAAACACCTAGTAGAATACAGTAAGCCACAGAAGAAAATGGAAATATATGATCTCATGGAGCAAGAGCTGGAATTCTCTAAACAAAGCAGAGACATCAGCACAGGCTAAGTAAATTTCTTATATTTGTGCGTCTACGTATGCCTGCAATTCTCAGACTACAAATATGTCAGAGAATACATTGAGTTTAGAAGCTAAATAATTAAAGTAGGTTTTGATTTTAAATATATTCTTCACCTTTTCAAATAATTTTAAGGGTATTCTTTTTTCAAAATCATAAATATATATTTTTTTCAAAGGCAATGCTCTGAAAGGTCAGAGGGCATTTATTTAAGTGCCACTTGTTTCTACTGCATTGGCACATGTTCAGGTTTTAGGCTAGGCAAGGAAGAAATATGATAATTAAGTGCACTGCTCAAGAACCTGAATCACAATTCATTTCTTTTCTGTATGCAGTTATTCTCTCCTACAATGTACAAATCCTTAAGGGACCTGTCATATAAATATTTCTAAAGATCAGTCAATACCTGCAGCATTGCCATCCATCATTGCTGAACAAGTCCTGTTTTATACAGTAATCACATAAATCGAGTTACAAGAGATTATAATTCTTTAAGACACACCTCTTGGTCCTTGGCAAGGTTATTACTGCTGTAATGTCTGTTCCCCAAGATGACATATGTCAAAGTATAAAGACTGGTACAACTAAGAAACAAAGAACATGGACTAACAGATTCTGGAATAAATAATCTTACTTAAGAAAAAATATTCAAAACAGCTTTAGGGTTTAAGCTAACATTTAATGAGTTCTTATACAATCTAGTGAATATGGCGTTGCATTCTTTCACACAAAAAGAACAAATTCTAGACAAGTCAAATATAAGATTTAACCATTATTTTGGTACAATAGAATGAAAGTAAATCATAAGTCGTATTATTTATTCACATGTTTGGTATTATAGGTAGAATATTCTCAGTAATGATACTTAAACCCATATTCATCATAACTCGTAGATGAATATGTTTTAGAAAAGCAAAGTTTACCTATGGAATGAGACAGAATTTCAAGTTATATAACTTCATAAAATTTTCTTTCCTTTGGAACGTTGCATAACTTAGAGTTTCAGTTTTATTTTGCTGTTGTTATTGTTTGTTGGATTCTTTGCATTGTTCAGTTTCTTTTTCTAATTGAATTAACCCAGGATATTTAAAGTTTTTTTTTTTTTTTTTAACATCTTGTCCAGAGAGTGTGTTTTGAAAGAATTTCAAAGTAGTACAAGCACCTAGGAACTTCTAACACTGGAAATTGTGATGCTTGTCATGAGTTTTGCAAGAATGCTTCAATAGAGAGGTCTTAACATCAATTGGATGGCCTCAGAAAACACACTGTATTTTACTAACTGATAGAAGAAAATAATAAGCACTATTAAAATAGTTATGAAAATGCAAAGTGCTTATGGGACAAGAACGCTGACTTATGTTCAAGATGATGGGTGAAGATAACCCATAAAATAGAGGCTGTGCCTAGCTCAGCCCTTCCTGCTAAGGTTTGGTGAGCCACAGAATAATCAAGTCTCTTCCCACCTTTAGAGTGTACTGTTAGTCCAAATAAAACCTTCTTAATTTACACCAAAAATGCAGGTTAGAGACCTTCTCTGATCTTTGAAAGCAGTATGTAATTTAGTAAAAAAATGATAAGGAAACACTGAGAGCAAATCAACTCCTTGGAACTAAAAAAGCCCACATACAAAACAGAATATTATGAAAATACCAGTATAATCCAGCATTTATTTAAGTGTTACTTTCTTTTGCTTCCACAACTATTGTATTTTTTGAACGTTCGCTATGTGCTGGGTACCCGTGCTACATGTTGGCTGTGGTACATAGTGAATTAACCAGATAGTGATTTGGTGCTCAAGATATGAGTCATGTAATAGGAGAGAAAAGATGAAATCTGAGTACCGCAACAAAAAAGCATGTGTTGTATGACAGATCGGATAAGTCCATGTGGAGGGCGGGCACAAGAGGTAGGCATGGCTTCTGGACAAGAACAGCATAACATTTTCATGATAGTGCGTAAGCTAGATCTTGAAAACTAAGTAGGTTTTGCTCTAAGAGAAAAGTATATGATGGGGACAGGACATGGGCAGAGAGGACTGGAGCAAATTGAAGATGGACATGCTAGATAAAGAGAACATACAATTAAAAGCTCCATAGTACATATCAGAATTTCTGCGATGAAAATTATTACGTGAAAATGGTTTTAAGTTCCTGAAAAATAAAGGCTGTACTTCCCTTAATGTGCTTTGTACTGATCCCAAATACAAGATACAGAATCAGAAATAAAATGTCTTTTTGCTACTGATGATGAAAATAAGAAAATACGATTTTATCCTTTATTTTGGAACTTTACAAAATAATATTAATAAGATAATACAAATTATTTATTATTTGTTTTTATTCAATTATAATTTATTTACAGTAAAATGCATGACTATATTTTGAATACTCATTAATTTGCATAAGCCTGTCAGAGCTGACTTTGTAAAATTTCCCTTATCAAAGAATCCATTTAAATATAGCTCAGGATATAATGAGATTTTCTTTCCTTTGCTTCAGCTAAATATTTAGCAGTATAGAAAACTTGACAGCTTCAGCAATTAGAACACAATTTATGATACAAAGCTCATGTAGTTGAACTCCTTCTTGCCCATAATTCTAAATGCAAGTCAAATCACAGATTTCTTACGCTAGTCCCAAAGAAAAACTTTTCTATGATCCGAATAGTATATTAATAATTATATCTTCAAATGACCATGCTGGAAATAATATCTCTTGCAATTCACTTGTCCTCTTTAAAAGTGATTTAAAAAACAGAAAAACTTTATACACTGGTCAGCCTAAGCCTCATGGACGACATTTATTTCCCGTGGGTACAAACTAACACGCTTGGATTTCTACAGTGCCTTTTAACACACTGTTCTCATTAGCTTAATTAAATGCTTTTCTAATAGCCCCTGGGAGCTACTGTGTCTTATATTGTGTTCATCTCACATTAAAGTGGTACCTGATACTTATAAAATGTAGGTAAATGAATATCTCTTCAAAGTGATATTAAATAAGGACCAGTATGGCAAATTGCAAAAATTATTAATACTATGTTGCTTCCTTTACTCTTGTTTCATTAATTTTAAGTGTAAATATCTCCATTTTAATATGCACAGTTCTGTGACAGAGGCTGCTAAGCATCCTTTAATGCCCACGCTCCTCTTCTTCCAACACAGCAAATCCCATCTTACCTGAGCACATGTATTCCTGTGATTTAAAACTACTTTCCCAGGTGCTTTTGTGTTAAGTTTGCCTGGGTCCCTGAGGACTTTGTAGGGTAGAGCCACATTTGCCTTGTGAAGAGAATGTAAATCTCAATCATTTAAAAATCTATTAACATAATCCTAATTTAAATAAACATGTGGACCTAATCTTATGCAATACGATTTGTTAACTCTTATCTTTTTAAGCATTCTGAGGCCTCAATTCTTTCAGAAAATTTTCCAAGACTGAGCAATATCAGGGAGGTGACCTTATGAATAAAAGTTCCAACTGTGGCCATACTGACCCTCCAAAGTGTCCTTAAGGGCAAGATGATCTCTTAAAATATATGTCATATGAAAGTGACATTGGGAGCTTGCTGGAAATTAATAATAATACAATTAAAGAGCTCTTGATAGAATTGGATGCTTTTATGTGCTTATTTTTAGTTCTAAATGTTAGCAGTATTATTTTCACTTCATATTTCAGTCTAGTTAACCAAGAGATGATTAATCAGTATTTTTGCATACTGCACATAACAGAGAAAGGATATTATTATAGTCTCAGATATATGGCAGTTCTTGTAAATTATCCTTATCTTAAAAAGAACCTAGACAAATCTAATTCCATCGTCATCATCATTAAGTCAGATTAATAGCATCTTATAGGGTTGGGTAATGTATTTTATTTAGGTCAACAAGGGATTACATTGAGTAGCACAAGGTAAGTATAGAAATTACCCATAATTCCAACTCTTGGAGAGGTTAACTTAGGGAAGATTAGATAAAAATAATCATAACACAAACCAGGGTATGATAACTGCTAGAAAGTACCACACAGATTTGGAGAAGAGAAACGTCACAGCCAATGACCAGGGATTAGGAAAAGCTTTAAGAAGCAGGTAGCAGTAACACATTGTGCAACAGTTAGTCAATTTAGAATATGGGGCCTTCTCATTTGACCTCAAGTCAAGCCAAGGGTGACACAAGCAGAGTACAGAGAAGTTCGAATCTATTAAGGAAGTCTAAGACTCCAGATCCAAGTCCTCCAATGTCAGAGTCTATCACGGCAGCTTGTTTGAGGAGAATGATGTAGGTTTACAGGGCAGCTTTTCCCAAGGAGACCCTGAGCCAGAGCAGATCCTGTTTCCTCTTATTAAACCACTGTTTTTAACATCCATTGGGTCTTGTTTCTTTATTTCCACAACCTTTGAAAATGACTCATCTTACTTGTATTAGTTCTGAAGCTACCTGTGTATACTGACCTGTTCTTTATTTGATTTTGCCTGCTTCTTGTGTTAATTCAACCTCCTTCTAGCATTTTCCTGGCTATGTCACAGGCCTGCTGCCTGTCCCTGGTATGTTGTCTGTTAAACAACAATATGATAGATGAATATTTTATTTCTTGAAAGCCTAGGAAATTCTTATCTTTCTTGCTTCCTTAAAGACAGAGTTACTGTTCTGTGACCTTGCTTTTCCTAAACTCAGGTAGACAGCAGCCCTAAGGTGGGTGGTGTGGAGCATGGGTCGAATATTTTGGACTGTTGTCTTTACCTTTCCTTTTAGTAATGCACCTCTCAATCCTGACCTTGGCCTGAATAAGTGAATGAAGCTTCTATGAGTGACATTTAGTCGATAAGATTCAAAAAAGGGATTCTCAACTGAGGATTTACCATGACAAATCTAAAATTATAACTTTCTATGTTTTCTTTTTCTTCCTGGGGATAGGAAAAAGTTAATGCCATTAAAATGCACTAGGTTGATCAACCATTATGCTAATGAAGATCTGCATAATTCTGGGTCAGTGACATTACAGCCCCAACTTTCCTGATTGAAAGGGACACAGTGACCTGGGCAAATTGGTTTGACAGGTTTGTTTCTTATCTCATAATGATAAAAGTAGGTCTCATCCAAAAGCTGGATTATATTAAATTGAGTTAAAAAAAAAAAAAGTTGCCATTCTATCCTGCTTTAAAATATCCAAGAGTGGGCTGCTAATATCGTCAGTTTTTTAATGGAATGTTTAATCTCATTAATTTTCGAAACATCACTGTGTTTAAAACAGCCTACATTATCTACTGCTTGTTAGAATAGGCTTAAATGTTAGCTTTTATAAAATGTAAACACAAAGGGTTTCCAAGTTAATATGCTAAAAAGAAAAAAAAAAATAAAACTAATATGTTTCAAACATTTGATTATATTTCCAAAGCATCTACTTATTTCAGCAGCTTTATTACTACTAATGCACATGATTCCAGGAGAGTAGAAAAAAGCTGAATTTAAATAACTACTTGTGGCAACACAGCAACAATTATATACTCCATGGCTATTTATGTCCTCTGGTGATCAACTAGCAGTGGGAGGTAAAACTGATAGCACACTGGTATAATCACAATTATGGGTCAAACTTCAACAAGCTTGTTTAAATGGTTCCATTAGGTCCTACTTGAAATACTGATTTACATATATTTGGGCTATTTTCAGACATGTTATTCACTCTAACATACAGTGATCTAATAATTTCCTGTAAGAATGCATTAGTTTAGAGCACTAAAAAATAAAATAGTTTGCCATGCATACAAATTTCTGCTGAATTTAAATTGTATCAGAATACACCCCCAACTACATTTTAGCAGATTAACATATCATTTGGATTCCACAGCAAAGCTATTTAATAGAGAATCTGAATATTTTTAGAATTATTTAAATGGACTTTTCCTTGGAGCACTAATGTATTTTTAAGGTAAACAAAAATTGTCCATAAGACATGAGATGTTGTCCTATACATCTAATTTTTATTATCTTTTATGTTAGTCTGACCTAAATATAGCTTTCCAGGAGATTTCTCTCTTCACAACCACTGCAACTCCTCTGTAATAATTTCTAAATATTGCTCTTTTAGAGACATGTTTTCATGTGACATAAATATATTGATTAAATTGCTTCCTTTTAAACATTAGGTCATAATAGGAGAAAAAACATATGTAATGCATACTAAACTATACAGCATGACAAAATGTACACCTTAAAACTCATCAATTAACTTAATATCTAAACATTACTGCTACTTGAAGCTGCTTAATGGCTTCTTCTAGATGCCATCTTCCATCTTCCTCGCCAAATTAAACAGCTATGCTAAGATTTGCTTTTTAATGATTTTATTGTTTTAAAATATATTTTTATTTCACATATCTATTTCCCTAAACAGTATATTGTTTAGTTTCACTGAGTTTTAAACTTTCTAAAATGACACTGTTCTATACAGTCAAATGACACTTTTTGCTTGTTTATATTTTTACTATTTGATGATTCCTTCCTGCTGAATGTAATCACCTGTAGGTCAGTAATTTTTACTGCCTACTTAATCCATTGTACAATTATATCATGATTTAATTTCCCAATTGGATATTTGAGATGTTTCCAGTTTAATGTTATTGTGAACTATGCTCCTATGAGAACTTTGGATCAGATCTCCTGATAGAAATATGCAAGTTTCAAAAGCAGTGTTATAGATTTCTACACCCATGTGCAATATATGAGTTTGAATTGTTTCATACCTTCACCAACACTTAGCCTTGTTAAAATTCTTAATTTTTGCAGATATAGTGAGTGTCAAATGCTATCCTGTTAAGGCATCTTTAATTTGTATTCTCTTATAATTGATAATATTGAGTCTTTGTATACATCTCTGGTATTTTTGTGTTTGCTTTTCTGTGAGAAAAAAATGCCTACTGATGTACTTTGTCAAATTTCTTTTTTGGTTATTTGCTTTTTTAATTTTATATTTGCAAAAATTATTTATAAAATTGTATATTGTTTCTTCAGATGTCTGTTTCCAACCTAAATCCTTTGAGGGAAAGACAGTACTTCTCTTATTGTTACACCCCCAACGATCAGCATTGTGATTCAATTCTAGAGTTCTCTCCTCTGCAGATAGCATGTTTCTTTTGCTACAATTTCTTTTTAAATCATTTTAAAAATGGGAAAATATTAATCATGTTTTACACTATGCTTACAGGATGATGGACTAGGAAAAGATTAGAAGTGAACAGATGCTCCAGGAAATGTCTGCGTGTATATATGTATATGTGTGTGTGTGTGTGTGTGTGTGTGTGTGTGTGTGTACCTACACACTCATATATGTATTTGCATGTATATATGTGTGTATATATATGTTATGTATTATATATGTTACATATTACATATATAATAATGGTTCAGTAGAAAGATTATATCAAATTTTGCTTGTCTATAAAGTGACTTCAAGAAATCTACCTACCTTAAGACTTTCTTTCTAAATCACACAGTATGTTATAATGTTATGTTACTACAGAGAATAAATAATTTTCTGAGTGCATGTGTGTCTTACTTTATACTAGATTTTCATTCCACAAGAATAAATAGAAATGGGAATTGAAGTGTTCTAAGATCCAGAGAAATAAATTACCTTTTATTTGATTGATGGCCATGAAATAGTGTGGTCAGGAAAATACTGATGTCAACTTATGCAAGGCATATGGAAGACTTTTTTTCACATGAAAATATAAAATTGTAACTGCTATTTTGCACAGCACTATTAATGAAAAGTTTTATTACACATGATTTAAATGACCAAAGATTTAAATTAAAATTCCTACTGTTACATGAAGTTTCTTACCAATATAGATGTTTTATTAAAACATAAACTATAATTGCCAGGTTGTAATCATTTACATTAATTAAATAATTGCACTAGTCACATAAATAGGTAGTAGCACTTTCAAATATTCCCTACTTGCTTCTAAAATTTCAAATATATGAATTGAGAATGAAAATAAAAATAAAAATGAAGAGAGCAGGATTCCGGGAATTCTTTTAAAAAAGAAATAAGTTAATATGCTTATAGTACTTAAAATAAATCCCTTCATACTCTGCCAAGATTTGATATTATTCCTCTGCCTTTAACACTTAAAGACATGACTATTTCCTGTGAATCCCTCATAATACTTGCTCTGGTATGTACTAGGAATCCAGACTATTATTCCAACATGCCTTGGGTGAGTCTTTTTACCATAATTCCATGAAACATGAAAAAAGGTTACGTTTAATTACAAATGATAGGCTACCAACTTATCATAACAATGTATTAAGCTCTCTCTTCAAAAGGAAGAAAAAACTTTTTATAATACTAGAAAACCTTTTTTTTATGATACTAGAAAGTCTGCAATCATGCATCTGTGCTCAATATTTTCTTGCACTCCTTTGATATTTTAGTGAAACATATGGATTCTTTTTCTGAAAAGGGTTCTAAAATGCATAAAATACATGCATAGGATTACAACAAAAACTAGTAATGCTGAAGTTCAGATATAAATTTATTAAAAATTAAAATCACAATATGTTTTGTAATCAACAGATCAAATAAAATAACATATAGGAGTGGATCTAATAACTACCTAGATCTCCAGTGCTGAGTTCTTGTATCTTATGTAGGTGTGGCCTATTAGGTAGGTACTTTGTCCCACCATTCTCTGAATCACAGTACAACTTCAGCAATGAGAGGACAGATTTATTTGCTTTAGCAGGAGTTTTATGCCAGACGGTGATGACTAATGCTGAATATGGAGAGGAATATTATTTCCTGAGCTATTCATATTTTTCTTTTTGTAAATAATTCCTTCATCCAATCACTCCAAATCCCTCTGTGGCCATTTAGGCCTTTTGCAATCTCCTAGGGAGTGCTTAAGGTACAGACTAGAGCCACATGGGTATGGCGTAAAAATCATTCCACACCTGAGACTTGAGGTGATTTGATGCTGTTGCTTAACTTGTGGTCTGCATTCTGAGTATCTTCACTGTTTATGTGCCATGCCCTCCTTTGGTGTTTTGGTGAAATGCATGGATTCTTTTTCTGAAAAGAGTTCTAAATGCATAAAATACATGTATAGGATTACAACAAAAAGTAGTAATGTTGAAATTCAGTTATAAATTTATTAAAAATTAAAGTCCCAATATGCTTTGTTATCAACAGATCATATAAAATAATATATAGAACTGGGTCTAAAAACTACCTAGATCACAAAGTAATGATGAGTTTAACTCTCTAAAGAGGGCAACTATGATAATACGATATGATACAATCATACAGTAGTATAGTGATATGACTGTTACTTTTATTCATAACTGAGAGAAATGCTAAATATCAACAGTAATTGGGGGGAAATGAGATTGTACTTTCCACTCAAGTTTACAGACACTAGAATATTACTGAAATCTCTGATTCTTGTGTGTAATATGCTCATGGCCAGATTGCCCTCTGCCTAGGGGAGCTGTGGAAACAAAGTATTCTGCTATCACTCCCGGGGTTCAGGTTTCCAGGTCACCCTAACAAAGCCAGGGATTTAAGGGTAGTTTCAAAAGGATGCTTCTTTGTTTACAGAGTGACAAGGAGAATTGCCTCGTTCTCCATTTTCTTTTTGCCCATGGGGCTTGACTCATCTAGTGGTGAGTGCTAGACTGAGTTACCACCTAAAATGTTTTCAGATATCCTCTCTGTATTTCTGCCAAAATTATCACAGCACCACATAATACGAATTTAGGTAATCTTTACTAATTTCTTCAATTTATATGATCGACAATATTTACCAATTTAAACCTTACATATTCCTTCTATATCCCTTTGGGATGGGACATGAAGCCTAGTGCTTTCTTTAACTCCATGAAATACCACCACTTCAAAATTAACACTGCTTTTAATAAAAATATGATTGAGTGAATAAGAACAACTGAAATGAAAGCATTCTCATCTATATTGGAGTCACTATAAATGCAACTTGGAAAAACAACTTTACAGAATATGCTTCTTTCAGCCTTGTGGACAGTATAATCATCATGGACAGAAGGAGAAGATCTTTATAATGGATGTGGAATTTCTGTGAATGTTATTATTTAGAACATATTACGATGGTTGTTTTATTTCAGTTGAAGATTTATTTCTGAACTTGCATAATTGCATCAGTTGCATAAATACCTATCTTTCAGAAGGAAAAAAAGCCACTAATCAAATTGAACTATAACTCTATTAAATTGATTATTTTTTAAATATATTTTGATTTCTCAATTATAGTTGGCATACAATATTATATCAGTTTCAGAAGTACAACACAGTGATTAGACATTTATATAATTTATCAAGTGATCACCCCGATAAACCTAGTACCCATCTGACACCATAGTTATTACAATATTATTGACTATATTCCTTATGCTATACTTTATATCCTCATGACTGTTTTGTAACTACTAATTTATAATTCTTAATCCCTTC
>NW_011888814.1:2008814-2012025 GCF_000151845.1 Pteropus vampyrus | reverse complement strand
GTTTAGTTCTTTTTCTAGAGCTTTGTTTTGTTCTTTCATCTGGAACATGTTTCTTTGTCTCTCCATTTTGGCTGCCTTCCTGTGTTTGTGTCTATGTATTAGGTAGAGCTCCTAAGTCTCCCAGTCTCAGTAGAGTGGCTTTATGTAGTAGGTGTGGTGTGGAGCTCCAGGGCACAATCTTCCCTGATCACCCAAGCTTGGTGCATAAGATGTGTCCCTTGTATGGGTTGTGTGTGCTTCCTGTTGTAGTTGGGCCTTGGTTTCTGTTTGAATGTCAGTGGGAGGAATTGACCCATGGGCTGATTGATTGTAAAGATTGGCCTGTGAGGAGCTGACCTTATGAAACAGGATTCAATTTAGCAGCGCTCTGGTGCTTGCCCATTCTGCTCTTACGGTGTGTCCTTCTCAGATACAGCCCTGGGTGGTGCTCCAATTCTGGTTGAAGCTGGCCACTGGGAATGCCAGTTCAAAGACCTCCTGAGATGGGCCCAGCCCCAGGCTAACTTCAATCACAGCTTGTGCATAACTTGGGGTCACCTGGCAAGAGTCAACAGGCAATCCACAAATAGCTGCTACCTGTGGTGTGCTGAGAAGTGCCTCGAGAGGCCAAGCCAGGAACCAAGGCTGGCTGCCACTAGTGCCAGGCTTGGGGCTGCTCAGCAAGAAGTACAGGGCACGCTGAAGCCAGGTGCTGCTTGTTTAGGTTTTGTGAACATTTGAGAGATTTTAGAAAAGTCCACATTATGAGCAAAGGCAGGCCACTTGTATGGAAACAAACAAACAAACAAACAAACAAACAAACAAACAAACAAAAACACTGGAGTTGGCTTGGGTGGACTTGCAAGTTGGGAGGGGCAGGGTCTCAAGGAATCAACCAGGTATGGCGACCTGTGTTAGCCAGGTTTATGAAGCTCAGATATGGCAGCTTCCTGCATCTGCAGGCCAGGAAAGAGAAGGGCTCAACAAAGAAACAATGTCCTCTGCTGGCACGTCTGTTCAGGAGAAAGCCACCCCTCTAGCCCTCACCCTGAAGCCAGACCACTCAGTTCCCCTTGGTGTATCCCTGGCACTCCTGGAGAAGCTGTCCCATGCTGGAGCTCAAAGCAAGCGAGTCCATCACCAATTAAGTCCATGCCCAGGCCCTTTAATAGGAATGCCTGGGACTCCAGCAGTCCTCCATCTCACTCAGCCTCAATCTCCACTGGTTTTCACAGCCAGAAGTCATGGGGATTTCTCTTCCTGGCACTGGAACCCTGGGCTGGGGAGCCCAGTGTGGGGCTGGGACACCTCACTCCTCCAGGGGACCTCTATAGCCAAGATAATCCTCCCAGTTCTCAACTGCTACACGTGGTTGTGGGACCAGCCCATTTTGTGTCTCTGCCCCTCCTACCAGTCTCGAGGTGGCCTCTTCTGTATGTCCCTAGTTGTAGGACTTCTGTTCAGTCAGACCTCAGGTGACTCCTAATGATGGCTATTCTGTAGTTTAGTTGTAAGTATGATGTGGTCATGAGAGGAGGCAATCAGTGTTTACCTACTTGGTCAAGACCATCTTGACCAGAAGTCTATTAAATTTATTAATCTCTAATTTGTATATTGTATATGTATATTACACAAATTGTATAAACACATACATAATTTATACCCATATCTGACTCATTCACATATAAATTAAAGAGAAGTAATTTATAATAGAGTTATAATAATAACAGAATGATTTATAGGTATATAGGTCATTTGTATTATGTATGAATTAATTCCTATTTATCTTAAATGTTTTAGATATGGTGCATTAGTTACACAAATATAAACTATTCTAGATGGAAATATAGATTGATTTTGTCCTACATTTATATACATAATATTAATATACATATATTAACATATATGCAGAAAAATGAATTTATTTCTAGCAAAGTGGTAATTTTAATCAGGATACTTGTTAACATTTAGCTGTAATTGTCAATTTAGCCTAATGATCTAACATTCTATACTTACAAATGGTAGGAGAAAATGGGACATATTATTTAAAGTAACTTATGGAATATATGCTTATTTTTTAAAAGACTAGAAAATATACTTTATATTTAGCATGCTAGACACCTAAAATAAGTCATAACTGATTATGTTAATTTTTCTATATTACTTCCATTTAAAAGTCATAAAGTTTTTAAAATTTATTTTTTTTGCAAATACAGATAAATGGAACAAACAGACAATTAATTCATAAAAGGGAATACAAAGTTAGTAAATAAACATGAAATAAGTTAAATAAAAGAAAGATGGTAACAACAATTTTATTTTACATTAACAATTTTTTTTTAGTTTTAAATTATTTAATCTTTTACAAACATTTAAATAATAAAATGTACTCTTAATCTTTCTATGAAAGTAAAGCCACTAATGCTACTTTCTTGGCCCCCTTTTTAATTGCATATCTTTTGTATGGGTGTCTAGATAGTCAAGGTAAGATGTGGTTCAGTATTTCATAACTTTGCCCTTCCAAGAATATTTGGCGTAGAAATGGTGATGCTGTCCAAATATAATGTCTTTCCACACCACCCAGTGGAAGGAGAGGGCTTGGGGAGACCATACATGGCCATCACAGTTGAACTTCTTGTCTAGGGTCTGTGGAATTCAATGACAATGGAGAGACCTGATGACTTCTTTCTTTTTCTTTTTCTTATTGTATCTCATGTCTTCCACTTTCTTAATTTTTCCTGATATTCAGTTTTTGAAATAGTTGCTCATTTTCTTCTATCTTGGACTTTGGTGCTTAGTTGTATACAACAGAGTGATTTAGCTCAGTTTCTGATATTGAGATCAATATTTCTGATGTTGCTTGATCTCTCTTAATGAACATTTCTTATTTATATTGAGCTGTATATCTATTTGATGAGAAAGCCAAACCTGTTGCAATATAATTTATAGAATACAAACGCCAGATGTTGGTGGGAGCCAGGCTGGATCACTAGAGTGCTCATGCACCATGCTTTTCACATTGCCTTCCAGTAGCTCAGCATATTGATTTTACAATTTATGGCTTTCAAATCTATTTGCAGCCTTGATCCTTTTATAGTTCCAATTCACTTATGTCAGTCAAGAACACTGGAATTGTTCCGCGGCAGCACGTTTCCTTTGTAGCTCTGATTTTTTAATAGTTCAATTCATTCAAATCGGTATTGAAAGTTAACATTGATTTTCCTTTTTAATG
>NW_011888814.1:1948257-2008184 GCF_000151845.1 Pteropus vampyrus | reverse complement strand
TGAATCACCTTACATCCTCTTGGCTTCTGCCTCTTGCAGGCTCAGAGTTTATGGTTTTCTGGTCTTCTAGGTCAAATATCCCTCTTCTGTTCACTCTTGGGCTTCTAAAATTTCTATGATATTTCTTTTCATCATTTCTCCTCCCATTCTCTTTGACTTCTTCCCCATGTTTTATGCTTTTCAATTTATTATAACCTACGCAGGCCTTCAGGATGGAGTAGAGCTAAACATATATCTATATTAATACCAAACATATCTGATGTCAATTTGCAAAAGATTTTCCCCCCAGAAATATGTATATCTCAAAGGCTGTGTTTATAACATTCGAATATATAGATATAGTTTTCATCATCACATAGCTTACATTTAAAGTCAGCTATCACAAATTATTAAGATAAATATACATCAAAAATATATTAACTCTTGGGGGAAGAAATTCTAATAATTCAGATATGTTCATTCATTCATTTATGCATTAAAAATATTTACTGAAATTCATTAT
The DNA here is from genome assembly GCF_000151845.1 of Pteropus vampyrus. NCBI lineage: Eukaryota > Metazoa > Chordata > Mammalia > Chiroptera > Pteropodidae > Pteropus > Pteropus vampyrus. The sequence goes on along the minus strand of NW_011888814.1, from coordinate 2,007,682 downwards.
ATATATTAAGTGTTGGTAATACAGCAATGAACAACCAGGCAAGGTCACTTCTTTCATGTAGCTTACTTTTTTGAGAAGGGAGATAGAAAATACAAAAACAAATAAACATATACACTGTAGTAACAAATGCCTGCAAAAATAATAAAATATCGTAAAGGGTCTGCAAAGTTATTGTTTTAGAAAAAATGATGACGGTAGCCTCCTTCATGAGGTGGCAATTGTCATAAATTTTCTTTTATGTTCCCTGTTTGATTTTTTAAAATTTTCTAGTGTCTTCCGCATATACAGTACTTTTTTTTTTGTCCATAGGGAATCCAGTAGAGGCAGGTCTTCTATGAAATGCTTGGAGGTCACTCTTTTGTCTGAGCAAATCAAGGACTACTATTCTCTTTTTTGTGCTTTGTGAAAAGTTATGGTCATATGTCATTGTCCAGGTTCCTGGGCAGGCACTGTATTTCCATTCCTACACTTTGATATTTCATGTTACCATGGAGTCAACTCCTTTTTGGCATTATTTGAGGAGGCAATGGAGATTTTCTTACTCTAGCATAATTAACTCTGGGCATTTTAAGATTTGGTGTTTGTATGAGTTTTACACATTGAAGAAATAATGTCCTGAACACAAATGAAGTCGATGATAATAAATACTCAAAGGGAAATAGATTCATAGCAGTCACATTAGTGTGCCATTTATCCGCACCTGCCTTGCCCTCATTTACTATCTCCAAGGCAGCATTGTCTTCTCATTTCTAAAGCTCATTTCTCCTGCTCTTTACTGAGGCTTTCCTGTCTTCTAGGACCTTGGTACTCATGAATCTCTTTTGATTTTTTTTTAAACTTCACATTTTTGACTAGTTTGTTTTTCCCAGCTATCATATACTCAAATTTCTTCATGCTAAAATAAATTGTAAAAAACAAAGCAAAACAATAAAACAAAATAATCTTCTTTGGGTTCTTCTTCCCTCTCAGGTATCTGCTTGTATCCATTTTTCCTCTCTTGTCAAATTTTTAGAAACAGTGGTCTATACTTGGTGTGTCTAATTCTTTATCTTGTATATATTTTTCAATCCAACACCATCAGTATTTCATTTTACTAGTTGACTGAAATTTCTTTCTAACTTTCAACTCTTGAATCCCTGCTCTATGGAATGTATCTGCAACATTTTTTCTGTTATTTCTTTCTTCCACTGTTTCTACTGTTGGTTACTTTGACACTGAATGCTCCTAATTTCCTTCCTCTCACTTGGAGGAATCCTCTCTTTTATAATTGCTACATTCTTTATTTCTCTCCTTCTGTAAATGATATTTTCAATAATCTTTCACCAGTCTTATTTCGTACATTTCTATTTCTCTTTTTAGCTAATTTCAGCTACCTCTACTGTTTTACTTATCGCTCCCATGCAAATAACTCACAAGCAATATGTCTAACTCTGACCTTTTAAAAAGCTGAAGGATCCAGATTCACATTCCAGTTGCCTGTTGAGTATTTCCTCCTGGTTGTCATTCTGACATCTTAAACTCAATATGTGCAAATTCTAAATCATCATGTTTCCTCTTCTTGTGCTTCTCTCCTCAACAATCCTCTTGTTGAAAGCCACACACTTTTCAAGAGATGGTACAAATACTATATTCTTCTTAAAGTCTTGGATGGTGTCAATAGAAACTAACTGAAGTTTTTTTAAAAGTCAGTCCTTAAATAAATATAAAAGCTTTATGTCAAAAAACTCTACAGCCTAGTGGTTAAGAACCTATGCTTTCAAGTCAGATTTGAATCTCAGCTATACCTCTCAGAATCTTAGTGAACTCAGCTATACCTCTCAGAATCTTAGTGAACTTTCCTAAACCACTTAACCTTGCCAACCCTTGGTTTTCCTACATGTTAAATGAAGATAATAACAGAACCTAATTTATAGGGTCATGAATAATAACTGACACAGTTAATTGTAAGCAATGTACCACTGTTCTCAGAACATAAATAATATGTTAGCAATGATTATTATTAAAAATAAAATAAAATTCTTTAAGAGTGTAGTATATTATCTCAAATGGTAATTTGAGTTGGAGTCATTGTGTCTACCTTTAGAGTAGCAATAAAAAAATAAACTGAAAGATGTCTTTTCTCTCTTTAAAGAAAATCTTCTTGGAAGTTGCCTAACGTGTTTTCAAAATACAGCTGCACAGGAGTCTGTGAGCTGTGTCCTTTAGCTGAGTGAATGGCCACTCTGAATAAGGTAAGGAGAAAGAAGAATGGATTTTCAGGTAGGCAATTAAGCTTCCCTGCTCCAAGTATTATGGTAGTTTCAAGTTTAGCAAGTTTAAACAATCAGACTTAATTATTTATCAGCTATATACCTTCATGTGATTATTTAGTGATCACTTCTTGGAGAAAAGCATTTATAGATAAGTTTATAGATAAACGTGAGAAATATGAGGAGTCTGATTTTGAGGCTCTATAAATTCACATTTAGAACTAATTTGAGTAGTGTACAGACTGCAAGTTTAGATGCTATGGAATGGAAAATGTATGTGACTTGAAAAAAAAATCAATTTGGACCATAAAAGTAAGAATAAAAGATTTTTGGCTTACAGGTTTCTAAGAGCTCATAGACACTATGTTTTAGGCATCTATAAAATGATGCAAAAAGTTTATTTGAATTACCAGCAAAAACTCAAGACACATTTTCCTCATATAATTATAAAATTAGAAATGTTAGTATTGAGGTAAGAGAATTAAATATAATTTCATATATGACAAATACCTGCATTTGATCAATTTATAAATTTTAATGGCCAATTTAAAAGATATCTTGAAAAAAACTTTACTATGAAAAACCATAGGACAAAGAAATGTAGAGAGAAAAATAAAGCAAAGCTCTATAAAATCATCAGATTCAAGTTTTCATGATTTTGCCCATTTGCTTTAAATACCCTCTCCAATTTTTCCGAGGTATTTTTTTTAAACAAATCCACATATCATGTCATTTTACCAAAACTATATCTTTTAAAAAAATAGTATTTAATTATTAACTGACAAACAGTGCGTCCCTACCATGTGCCTTCTGGAGGTTTGGCAATATATGTTAAAAGATCTTAAATAATGTCTTTATCAAAAAACAAGAACACTTTGCATTTATAAATGCTTTATAATCTCTATTACGTAGCTTTTCCTATATTGCAATTATCCACAGATCTTAGTGTTATAATACCTTTCTATAGTATGGTGAGAGCAGAAAATTTAGCATATGAACAGATCTAATTACATTCATCATTAAATTTACTCATTTATCACCAATAAAAGATGATCTATATGGGCAAAAAATAGTCTATTCTAGGATATGGTAGTTTTGTAAGTTTAAAGTCCTTTTTATGAATAAAATTCTTGCTAAATATACACAAAACTTTATGCTTTGGGCAAGTATCACCCTTCATCACCATCTCATCCCTGCCTTATAATAATGGTTTATATATCCCTTCTGTATTTAAATAGTCCGATTCTCGCTCCTTTTATGAGTATTTATACAAATCAGATAGAAAGTTTGTGCTGAAAATTACCACAATAAAAGTTTTGGAAATCCCTGGAAAAAACAGCAAAATGGAATTCCTCTTCCATAGAAGTAAATACTTTTGAAAATCATGATATATATTTCGAGGTTCATTATAGGTTCATTTTAAGGAGTAAAAGTCCTCTGTAGTTAAATACATTTCTTCAAGTTATTTTGTAACTCTATATGCTTATAACTCCTTTTTGCCTTTCTAGTTCACAAACTCACTAAAAGTAAAAATTGTTTCATAATCAAACTAAGGAATATGCTATTATGTTTCCATGAACTGATAAAAGAAAGATTTGAATATATGATAATATACCTTTTTTAAAAATATTAGGTTATTTTTTTAAAAATGTTAGGTTAGTTTATATGAAAAAGCTGAAATTTTATTAAAACCCAGTATAATTTTCACCTTAACCTTATTGTTATACAGATATGTATGATCAACATCCTAATCCTAAATACATATATTGGTGAAATTTGAGTGAAGGTAACACTGATCTACTAAATTGTAATTAAAATTGAAATACCACTTTAACTCTGAGTATGCTGCTGTATTTGAAATTGTTATCACTGAAGTTCTGGTAACAAAATGAAAGTAAACAGGAATCTGAAGCATAAATGTATACTTTTTCTAATAAACAAATGCCTATATAGCTGTGCATTAAAGGAATATATTTTAAGCTTCTTAGGGAAAAAGTTATAATGTTATGTTTTTCCTTTCTCATTGATGAAATTGTGTGCATGAAGCCTCATAACATATCTGCAACACTACAACCTTGAATTTTAAGTTGATATCGCCTGTAGTCAAGTGTGAATCATGAATTTCAATACATTTGTTTCAATTGTTCCCTACAGCAAAGATGCAGAAAATGCTTATTTCCCTGGTTAGTATCACATTCAAATGAATTTTATCATTTGAACAAAGGAGAAGACTCTAAGGTACTATCCTTCCTATAAAATGCATAATGAGGGGGAAATATTAATGGTTTAATACATTATTAAATTAGAGAGGATCAAGTTTCCTTCTATTTTAGTTGGATATAATTATAAAATCTCCACTATGATTATTTTCCTGGCTTCTCTAAGAAAAAGATAAAGATCCTGTCTCTCGAGTCTGATAGAAAACATTATGGCCAGAGGCCAGTACAAGAAATTGTTATTGAGTTAAAGATGTGTATTGTTAGTAGAGATTTTTTTTTTCCAACTCAGCCTTTTTCTTACAGCTATAATTATATTATTCAAAATATTTATGCAAATCTTTACCTAGATCATCAGAGATTTATTTTTCTAAGTTCTTTATTTTCCACACTAATCAGGAAAAGAAATCTTTTTTCATGATGAATTATCTAAGTTGAGGTAAATTAATATCTACTTTTTCCATGGGCCTCTGGCATAAAGAAAAAATATAGACGGTAGCAGAACTTGGTTTCAGTAACATCCCTATAGTAAAGTGAAAATGTTACTTCACTACTAAGTTTTTTTATTTTTATTTTTTTATCTTAAAATCTGCAGAACTTATTGATATCAATGGAGTAGCTACTATGATTAAATGATAATTTATGGGTGATATAAGGTCAATTCCATTGTGTAACATAAGTGAAAATTTATGAGTGATAAAACCACAATTTAAAAGTGTCATATACAATATGACAATACCATATCTTTTATATTTGCAGTATGCTTTAATTAGTGCAAATGTTTTAGGACATATTTCTCAATTGGGCAATTCTAAGAGTTAGCATAGAGATAATAAATATAATTGACTTTATAAAGTCTTTTTCTTGTTTAATTTTGCTTCGAATTCTTGATGAATTAAGAAATGATGGATGACTGATTAGAACAACTTGATGATGACGATGATTCATATACAGGGATGGAATCCACTCTGAGTATTTTGAGGGGAAAAGCTAGTGATGAGAGATAAATTGAGAGGTTTGTGACCAGACTTTTGAAAAATAAAGCAACTCTGTTTTTTCTACAATTTGTGTGTCTTGTAATAATTATAGATAGTCACGTTAATTTCACCTTAAAAGTATGGAGTCCATAAAGGGAACATCTAACAACTGTTGCTGAAATTCCTCACTAATTTGTTCAGCATGCTTGACTGTACTGCCTTACCCAGACCAACTACCTTAGTTGATAGTTTTGTGCAACTTTCTCTTACTCTGACTCTTAAAATTAAATTTTAATGCCACTGTTTGGAATGCCGCTATGTACCTACTTAGTACATAGTAAGCACATGGTAAGCTAGATAGCTTATAAGAAGGGAGCAGTAAGTAGCGTGAGTACTTCTAATCATATTCAAGCTATTATGTTATTATTCTCTTACATATCTATATCTTCAAATTCATATACTGCTACTAGGCCAGAGAGAGAAATATGCTGGTATTATGGGACAATCTAACCAAGTCTCACAAATGTCCTGTGGTGATGGCTACCCAATTCACCACGAAAGTCATGAGATGAGGCCAGCCCTGTTGATTGGCATTCAGAAAGCTTAAAAGTTGTGCAAATCTTAGAGTCCATTGTGATCCTCAAACATAGCAACTATATGCATGGTTTTGATATTTCTTTCTTTTTATTTATTGATTATAATTTCTTATTTATATTTTATTAAGTTGTGTTGTCCTTTAACAATAAGTTAGCACAAACTTCTTTTGAAAAGAGAATATAATAAATTTGTATATTAAAAGGAGTAAGAATGAACTTAGTGAGGATATATATAAAAGCATGATTTCCCACTTACCACGCCTCCCTTCCCACACAGACATACATGCACACACACTAAATAGCACAAGAACAACAATTTAATATGAATAAGGGCAGGTCAAATTCTAAAGTATCAATTTACTTAGAAGCTTCACGATATGAATAGAACAGAATGGTCTGGTTAGCTCTACATTCTCTAGTTTGTTTATTTGATTAAATAATAAGTATTCAATTAATTGACATATATTTTAAAGTACCATTCTAGGCCAAGCACTGTAATAGACACTGAACTATGATAGTTAAGAAAACAGACAAGAATCTGCTTTTACGAGTTTATACTCTAGTGATTACTAAAAATTTCTTGCTTTGTACCAAGCACTGTTAAAGTTCATTTCTGTGTTTTAAGCCTCACAGTAACTTCATCAGAAATTATTAACAAGATAAGAAAAGTGAGGTATTAAAAGGTTAAGTGAATCTCTTGTGGCCACGCAACTAGGAAATGGTGGTGCTGGAATTTGAGAGGGGTTAATTTATCTCCAGGTTTCGTGCACACAACCACTTACATAGCTGGGGCTTCGTGGAAGCACAAAAAAGTTAACATTTATAAAGTAACTGTTGTCTTAAACTGATATCTTCCTTTCTAATGGAATTAAAAAACATTTTTTAAGGGTTGGTTATGATGATAAGAATTCACCTTTGAAACCTGTTGCATTTTCCATCCTCCTGTATATGATTCGAGGTGCCAGGATTTATTTAGTGGGAACTTGACCATATTTTTTCTCTTCTGTCTTTAATTTTGACTAATTTAACCAAATTGGTCAGATTTGTGCTAAGATTAGCATTCAGTGTTATGCAATTTACATATGAACACATTAAATTTTCTGTTGCTGATTGAAATGCTGTATGACTATATGATCATTGTAAACATGAGGACGAGAAGGGCAAAGGATACTCCCTGCATTCATTCTAGTCATCGCTCCACCATGATCTGTTAGTTGACATTAGATCCAGCCATTTATGCTCTGTAAACCTCAGCTTCCACCGCTAAAACAGAGAACTTACTATCAACCTTCCTCCACACCTGCAGTACTGGTATGAGAATCTGATACGAAAAATGTAAATAAAAAGGCTTTTGACATTTTCAAAAACAGCAGTGCAATCATAAGGTTCGCACAGCTCTCCCATGTAATCATGATTTCCTCCGTCCCTGGTTGCAGCTGAACCTGGGCGTTGCCTACTGTAAAATTTTAAGCATAAGGATAAGGCATTTTGTTGACTGTAGCATTATGCAAGATCGTTACCAAGATCCTTATTTAAGGGAGGAGGAAGTGAAATGATAAAAAGAAGCACCATGCATAGCAGCCACTCAACAAATGTTAGTTAACTTTCTTTATCTTTTCCCGTTACATACACACTGGAATATATTCCTATGTATTTATGAACAACTTTAAAAACCAAAGTAAGAAAATAGAGAGAAATATTACCTCTGGCTTCTTAAGGACATAATATTTAGAAACTTTAATCCAGTATTTCTTTTGCCTTTCTGAACATAAGACTTTTTCAGAATAAAAATATTAAAAAGAATTAGCATTTCTTATAGCAATAATTCTCATAGAATGAAATGCACAATGCTCACTTTTGGTATCAAACAAGTACCTTAAGGAGTGAAAGTCCTTGAAGGGAGCAGATGACTAAAGTGATGCATGGCAAAGACAAGAAAGAAAATATGTAGAGAAGCAAGTGACGTTGACATCCTCTACTCTGCTTCCCGGGAGAAACTAGATAAAGATCACCTGTGTGGAAGTGGGGGAGATGATGGTAGGGGGCCTTGGATGGCTGAGGGAAACAGAAAGGGCAAAGAACTCTTGCTTTTACTTCTTATTAAGGTCTCTGAAAGTAAACCACCACTTAGCTGACCCCACATGCACTTGTCAGAGCAGAATGGTCAGGCTCTGGGAGACCTGAGTTCCTACGTAACATTCACAGCACCTACCCAAAAGCTGTTGCTAAAGACTTTGCGGGAGAAGGACACCACAGAAAAGAGTCAAGTGGGTGGCCTTGTAGAAAGGACTATGCATTGTTCAAGCTGGGCTGATAAGAAAACGCACAAGACCACAGCGGAGTGACAACTGAGATGACAGCTAGGACACAGGCAAGGGGCACCATTAAGACACATCTTAAGATACATGACTATAGATTTCAGTCAAGAATGATCACAGGACAAGCAGCCACTGGCTGATAAAGAACACAACCCTGAAGTCCAAAGGACCTGAGGACACCTCCCAGGGATCCTGACTCTCTCCTCTCAATCGTGGTCACAAAGCTACTTCCCTCCAAAATATCCAGTGACTAGCTTAGGGAGGGAAAAGAGTAAGGGAGGGAATTACTAAGGGATGGAGCATTTTCATCCATAAAAGTTGGCCATTCCTCCACACTTAGAATTATTGAATTTAAAAAACTCTTGATTAGATTAAAAGTTGTTTATTTTCTCGTTAACCAGTGCATAGAGTACGCATGAAGGAAGCTAGGTTAATTATAGACATAATAATGAAAATACATTACCTCTAAGCAAAAGTTGGTGTTTGAGTGGCATTTACTATCCTGAGATAAGAATAATGAGGGTTGGAAAAAGAAGTATTAGGTGGCTGATCAGAAGAGGCCCTTTGGAAGAGATGGCATTTGAGCTAGAAAGACTCAGCTAAATGATCATGGGGACAGTCTTTCAGTCAGAGAAAGTGCAGAGCTCCTGAGTCATGACACTTGACCTGGATGCTCTCCTATAATGATGCTTTCTGTTGCTTTCACCAGACACATTATTTCCTGTGAGTGTGGCCTTGAGCACCGTGGTTAAATCTTTTAAATTAAGCATAACGCATTGCGCTCTGGATCGCATTTCATCAAAGACCAGCATGATCCCAAGCTCCACACCTAGCTCTCACATGTACATTGAACCGTGGTGTCCCCTATCCCTGTGCCTCGGCGTTCCCTCCATTGTCTACATTTTCACAGATGAATTAAATGTTGGGTTTGTTTCTGTATCCTCATTTATTAACTGTTCACGATTCTTTGTCATGCTTTATCATCTCCTTCTTGTGGATTTCATCCTCACACTGATTCCAAGGTCCATGACAAGAACTTTTCCTGAGTGTCTTTCCTAGTATCGTTTGTTTTCACAAACTGAACAATTATTGTCAGTTACGAATCTCTCGTTGTGCACAGCATTCTGCATCCTGGTGACTACTAAATCTCAAGAGGCTAGTTCACTGAGTCAAGTTATGGCTGTTCCCAGAGCTTGACTTTTCACAGGACTCCAGTTTTCCTCCATAAAGTTAAAAAAAGAAACAATCAATCGACCAAAATACCCTGAACAACCTAGATGTGTGTGATGTATGTGTGTTTCAAGACTCACAACAATCTTATGAGAAAAAATATATATATTATTACCACTATTTTATGAGAACTCGAGGCTTGATAAAGTTGCCTATAATCACAAGCTGATGACAGGGATTTACTCCTACACAAGGGTATTCTAAAACTTGTGAACTTTCCACTGTGGCACATGGAATTTTACTGCAGATACTCTCCTCTGACATATTTCTTGTCCTGCCGTTCACTCATTTCTGAGTTCACACTTGGCATATATACTCCTTTTAGCAAGAACCACAACCCCTAGCCACTCAGTAATAATACAATCTTAGGTAAATCCCATCGATTCCTAAGTCTTGTTTTCCTTATTTCTAAAATGGGGATAATAATAGTAGTAATAGTTATAGTGAAGTTTAACTAATGTAATACTTGACATGTAATAGTGTTTATTCTTATAGTCTAATTGTCGTTTTGTTATTGGCCACATGTTCTTTGAGGATTTACCATTCCTGATCTCCCCAGCCGTTTAAAGGCATGTGATTCCTTTCCCTACATTTTGCTTTACTAAATATTACCATATAATTACAGCTCTCTCCAAAACTTAACATTCCTCAATATTAAAAATCTACTGCAAATATTATTTGATGTTCACTGATATTTTGTAATGGGGTAGAATTCAGTATCCTGTCAAATAGGGCTAATTTTCAATGGAATAATGTTTTCTTGTTATCATCAGTCTCCTCCTGACACAGACACTGAGTTCAGTGATTCTGAGGTGATAGTAAATTAAAGTCTTAGAGAGATTAAGTAGCTTGACTATGAGTGAAGCGGACAGATAATGACAGTAAAGATCTCAAATTTCTGGCCACTCATTATTAAAATGCTATTCAAGTCAAAAAATATATCAAATGTAAGTGATTCCAGATCTCTTGTGTCAATATTTCATGCATGTATTTTTTAAGAATAGTTTTTTATTTTTCAATTACAGTTGACATAAAATATATTTGTTTCAGATATAAAACATAGTTATTATACATTTATAAAACTTACAAAGTGGTCACCCCTTTAAATCCAATATCCAATATCCATACAGAGTTATTACAATACTACTGACTATATTCCCTATGCCGTACTTTCTATCCCTATGACTATTTTGTAACTACCAATTTGTACCTCTTAATCTTCACCCTCCCTTCACCCATCCCCGTCCTCCCATCTGGTAAGCATCAGAATACTCTGTATCTATGAGCGTGTTTCTGTTTTGTTTGTTCATTTATGCTATTCTCCAGATGCCGCAAATGAGTAAAATCATATAACAATTGTCTTTATCTGTCTGACTTACCCCATTCAACACAAAATCCTCTAGGTCCATTGATGTTATTGCAAATGGAGAGATTTCATTCTTTTTTTATGATTGCATATTATTCCATTGTGTGTGTGTGTCTGTGTAATATATATATATATTAAAAGACAAAGGGTGGCTGAATGGATAAGAAAACAAGACCTTGTAATATATATATATATATTACACACACACAAACACGCTATTTCTTCTTTATCTGTCAATAGACACCAGGGTTGCATCCATATCTTGGCTACTGTAAATAATGCTACAATGAACAGGTGGATTCACATGTCCCTTCAAAGTAGTATTGGGGTTTCTTCAGATAAATACCCAAAGTGGAATTATTTGATCCTTCTTTGTCTCTTGTGATAGTTTTTGTTTTAAAGCCTATTTTGTCTGGTATAAGTATTGCTACCCCAGCTTTCTGTTTTGTTTTCTTTCAGTTTTCATGAAACATATTTTTCCATTTCTTTACTATTAGTCTGTGTGAGTCTTTTGATCTGAAGTGAGTCTCTTGTAGGCAGCATGTGTAAAGGTCTTGTTTTCTTATCCATTCAGCCACCCTTTGTCTTTTGATTAGAGCATGTAATCCATTTATATTTAAAATAATTGTTGATTGATATGTAGTTCCTGTTTGATTGTTCATATATATATACATGTATATGTATTTTCTCTTCTTAAAGAAGTCCCTTTAACATTTCTAATACTGGTTTGGTGGTGATAAACTCTTTTAACTTTTCCTTGTCTGAGAAGATCTTTATCTGTCCTTCAACTCTAAATGGTAGCTTTGCGAGGTAGAGTAATCTTGGTTGTAGGTCCTTACTTTTTATCACTTTTGAGTATTTCGTGTCAATCCCTTCTGGCTGCCAAAGTTTCTGTTGCGAAATCAGCTGGAAGTCTTCTGAGAGCTCCCTTGTAGCTAACTAACTACTTTTCTCTTGCTGTTTTTAAGATTCTCAATTTAACCTTTGAGATTTTAATAATGATGCCTGGGTGTGGGCCTTTTTGACTTTATCTTGTTTGGGACTCTGCTTTTCCTGGGCTTGTATGTCTGTTTCTATCAACAGATTATTTTCAATCTTTATTTCTTCACGTAAAATTTCAATTCCTTGCTCTCTCTCTTCTCCTTCTGGTACCCCTTTGATATGAATGTTGTTACTCTTGATGTCCTAGAGGACCCTTAAACTATCTTCATTTTTTTCGATTTTTTTTTTCCTGTTGCTGTTCTGATTAGATATTTTCTGCTATCTTAACTTCCAAATCATAATTCAATCCTCTGCTTCATCTAATCTACTGTTGATTGCCTCTAATGTATTCATCATTTCGGTTATTGTATTCTTCAATTCTCACTGGTTTTTATGTTTTCTATCTATATTTTTAGGTTTCCTATCTCTCTGTTGAAGTTCTCACTGAGAATACTGAGCATCTTTATAACCAGTGTTTTGAACTCTGCATCTGGTATGTTGCTTTTTCTTTAGTTCATTTTCTAGAATTTTGTTCTGTTCTTTCATGTGAAACATGTTTCTTTGTCTCCCCATTTTAGCTGCCTTCCTGTGTTTGTTTCTATATATTAGGTAGAGCTGTTATGTATCCTGGTCTTTGTAGAATGGCCTTATGTAGTAGTAGCTCTGTGGGGCCCAGTGGTATAGTCTCCCTGGTCATCTGAACCATGTGTTTCTGGTGTGTACCTAATGTAGGTTGTGTGTGCCTTCCTGTTGTAGTTGAGCCTTGTTTGCTATTGGTATAATAATGGAAGGGATCGACCCTCAAGCTGACTGGTGGTGAGGACCATCTTTGACGACTGTGTAGAAGAGCTGTTGTGTAAGGGATGATCCTGTGGAGCAGGATTCACTTTAACAGGGCTCTGGTGTCTACTCAGTCTGCTCTTCAAGTGTGTCTTTTGTGGAGATGGCTGGATGGTACTCTTGTGTGGTTTGAAGTTAGTTGGCCACTGGGTATGTTGGTTCTGGGACCTCTTGGGAGGGGCTCTGGTGCAGCCCAAGGTCAGCTGCTGCCTGTGCCTTGCCCACGGCCACTTGGTATGAGCTACAAAGTGATCTACAAATGATTGCCACTTGTGCTAGGCTTGGAGGTGTCTGTGAGAAGCTAAGCTTCAAACTGTGGTAGGCTGCCACTAGTTCCAAGCTAGGGGCTGCTTAGCAAGAGGTATGGTGTACAACGAGGCCAGATGCTGCTTATTTGCATTTTGTGAGCCTTTGAGCTATTTTAGGAAAGTCCGCAGCAAGAGCCAAGACAAGCCATTTGTATGGAATAAATCACTGGAGGCAGCTTGGGTGGGCCTGGAAGTTGAGAGAGGCAGAGTCTCAGGCAATTACAGAGCAACCTGTGTTAACCAAGTTGATGGAGACTCAGATAAGGTAGCCACCTGTGTCTGCATGCTGAGGGGAAGGAGGGCTTAACAGAGGAGCAATGGATGCTGCCAGCATTTCAGTCCAGAAGAAAGCCACCTCTCCAGCCTTCATCCTGATGCCAGACAATTCAGTGTCTCCCCATATGTCCCCGGCACTCTCCGAGCAGCTGTCCCAGCACTAGAGCTCAGAGTGAGTGAGTCCATCAGTCAGTCCAGGCAGGGGCACTTTAAGAGCAATTCCAGCCACCCTCTACCTCACTCAGCCACAATCTCTGCACTGGAACCCTGGGCTGGGGAGTCCAGTGTGAGGCTGGAAGGCCTCACCCCTCAGGAGGAATTTTGGCAGCCAATATATCCCTTCAAGTTTTAAAGGCCACACGTGGGTGAGGGACCAGCCAGTTTCATGTCTCCACCTCTCGAACCTGTCTCGGTGTAATTTCTTTTCTATGTCCTTAGTTGTAGAGCTTCTGTTCAGCTAGACTTCAGGCAATTCTCAATGACAGATGCAATTTAAATGTGTTCATGGGAGGAGATGAGCACACGTTTACCTACTCCATCGTCTTGACCAGAAGTCATGCAAGTATTTTCTATTTAGAGATAATTTGGAGTCCATTTTTAAAAGAAATCTTTTCCTCATATTACACATTTGATGGAATGTCTAAACCCAGTCATGATAAACATAAGTTGCTATTATTTGTACATTTGCCACAATGAATTATCTTTATTTTGAGACTATAGAATATGAAAAAATTAATAATATCTTCAATTTGAGGATAGGTGGGCAAAAAAGATAACATCTTTACAGTTATTCTTTACAAATAAAGAATAAATGTAGTCTTTTCTATTATATTAATACATAGAAGCTTGCTCAAAAATTTCCTTATACCTCTTTACATGTTATATAACAGTTCATAGTTATAATAGTTACAACATGTTATAATAGTTAAATATGGTTTGCATATAATTTTGATGTGACAGCTCAATACATGGAATTTCCACTAGCATATTAAACAACTTCAGTGTTCTCCATATCAATTAATTGATGGTTCACTTATAATTACTAATGGTTTTAATATTATACATACACAAACACATTTTTCCTTTTTCTTATTAAGAAATGGGATGTATATGGGGAATTGTTAAGCTCTATTACAATTTCATACACTAGCTTAGCTGTGGGGCATTACGAAGAACAGTAATTCAATCCATAATGAAAACTGGATAGATATTACCTATATTATATATTATATACATAATGTCATATAATATTGTATGTATCATATTATAACAAATGTATTGAATTTCCATGGCATCTATCCCTCTCTATTCTCCACTGTCTACTATGATAGTTCCCATCCTATGCCTTTTCTAAACCAGTTATTAATTCTTATAGAATCATAAACTCTCTAAGTTTTGGAATTGAAGTAAAGGTCCCCTAGTTCCTTCTATTTCTATTTACCATTTTCTCTGAAAGCAAAAACAAACAAACAAGAACAAAAACACATCCGTCAGTTAAAAAGTTCATGGGAATTGGATTAGAAAGTGTGTGAGGTCGAGTCTACGAAAGGAAGAATAGCTTTTGCATGATTAAATTAAAAAATGCTATTATAGTTTTAGGTCTTTAGGTCTAATTTAGGTCTAAATGTTATTATATGTTTTAGGTCATAAAACATCTTAATCTGCATTAAAAAAGAGGCTGACATTAGCTTACTTAGAGAAGAGATAAATAGATAGGGCACCTGCAATGCACTTAGTAAAAGTGCTTGAGAGTAGAGTGGAAAATAAAGTGGGAGCCCGCAGGGCTAAATTTCCCTGACTTATGGACATTGCCATTTGGCAAAAATTTAACAGTGCACAACTCATTTATAAATGAAGAAAAATTATCCCTTTGCTTTGAATACTTTGTTTTGAGTAGATATAGCTGGTAGGGTAGTGATGAAATAGCACTATGCAAGGTTTGAGCTTTATTAATTTGTTATAGCATTAGTGTTTCTTAGGACGAGAGGCACTATGTGTACTAATCATATATACAACTATGGAAGAAATCTTAATCTTGTTATTATTAAAAGGAAAACTATCTTAGAAATCATGTCAGTTGAAGAATCTATGTTCAATATTAACTTAGAAAAATGATGAAATTTTACTATACCTCCTCACAATTAGAGATAAATTACTAGCCATCATCTTAAATCTCAAGGTAATGCTCAACCAATATTTTAATCTGTATAATGAACCAGGATGCCAAGTGTGACATTTTTACATTACTAATAGGACTTAAAAGTTCAGTGTTAGTTTTTTTCTTTCTTTGTGAACCAGCAGACAAATTTTCACCTCTTATTTGAGTAGTACTATTCCTAGTATCATGCTGTTTGTTTGGTAGTTTTTGATTTAGCAGACTCATATCAAATTTATAATTATTTCAATCAGAAAAACACTCACAATTGGTCTAAGAGAAAAGATAGGAAAAATTTGTGCTGATCCATATTTCACCCCAGTTCATGGCCACAGTCCAAGGCTGCTAATTTGGTTTTGGACTCTGTCATATTCCACTGAATCTTCCTGGGGAAATATCCTATGCATCTGGCAAATGAAAAAGACAGAAACGGAACTGGGACTTGAGCTACTACTGAAATAGAGCATTGACTGATGATGATTTCTCTAACAATATTAGTGTGGTTAGACTCTCCCATATCCTTTTGTTAAAGTTTTCTGGCACTGGGGAGCTAAGAATGAACACACCGGACATATTAATGCTAAAAAGCTATGCATCCACTAAAGACATTTAAAATTCCAAAATGAAATTATATGTAGCGCTTCACTGTGAACAGAATTTAAATATGCCACTCATGGATGAAATCATAAATTCTATTTTACTTTCAAATACACATCTTTATAAAATTATATTCAGCTAATAACTAAACCTATCCCATTACAGAGGTATGACAACGATGAAGTGCAGAGCTTCACAAATGAGAGGATCCAATTCATCTATGTTTTGTGAATTACTCATGCTTGACATTTGAGGAATTTATACCAATAAAATGCATAATGGATCAAAAGTTAGTAAGTTTTCAATTTAATTTTCAAATAAAAGGACATGACAGGCAGTGTGTGTGTGTGTGTGTGTGTGTGTGTGTGTGTGTGTACACCATATCCATAAAGATCTTTCCAGAATCTGCTATTATCATCTGGGGACCATGCTTCCTAAATAAGTTCTAATATGGAAACAAGTGGGAAGTGGGATTTCACGGTCAGCAGTATCCCTGCTTTCAGTCAGGGATCAATGAAGAAAAAGCCTGAAGCTCGGCCTATATCCTGTGCAATCTCATTATGACAGGTTTCTAGGAAATCAATCTGTCTGCTGTTTATTGCACATTTCTCAGATCACATTGAAATTCAGCCCTAGAGTTCAACTCTTGTTCCATAGAAAACAGCAACAGTGGAACCAATTCAATGTTAAAGAATACATAAATATGTAAATAAAACCATGGCATATAGATAGGCTTGTTGTTGCTATGGCCTTTTAAATATCCATAAAAGTATACAATTTTCTAAAAATATCCTATGAAAATTAAGTTTCTAAATAGAATTCATTTGAAATTTTTCCAAAAGGAATGTTATAAGTATAAATTTGGGAGTTATCGTGCAAATTATTAGAAGAAAAAACCATTACTATAGTTCTGTCTGGGGGATGCCACAGATCTGTATCATGGACAATGTAATGACATTAAGAAGTACATTCCTAACGACAGTGTTCAGACAAAGCCATCCTCATTTCCCTATCTGCTTTACAGGAAATTATATTACAGCAAAGGGACTCCATTGTTTATTTACTTTAAAGCTACAAATAAAGTACTAATTCTCTTTCTCTTATTCATCTACCTGTGAAATGAGAGTATAAGAGAGAATTAAGTATTTAGTTAATATCTGCAAGGGATTTAAATGGGAAAACAAAGAGAAAACTCCTAATAGATGAATGCTGTTTTCTGCACTTATATAGAATTAAAATTATTCACATCCCAGTTACTAAACCAGCTGCATGCATTCTCCCAGAGACCAATTAGATTACAGTACACTTTTTCTTTAACAGAGGCCTGAAGCTTCCAGAGCCTACCTTGATGAATGTAAGTTCGTATATATGCATAACTGTAATTTATCAACACTAATGTTAACAGTGAACTTTGTAAGTGGCCATTAAAAATTTTCAGTAAGGCCTGATTTTTCATTGCACAAATACTACAGAAGTACCTTTATAAATTTATGTTCCAGATGGTAATACCATCTGGGAGCTAACTTTCATTGTCTAATGGTTTCTAGCTACATTTACATATATTAGGCATCAACACTCACTTCTGGCTACAATCGTTTTCCTTCCTGAGTCAGTGCTTAGTAGAAAGTGTTGTGTATAGCTCATTATGAAACTGATCTCAGATGACAAAAAATATAAGGAGACTGGAAATTTCATATGGCTAATAATGGAATGCACAGCAATAAAGTGACCTCAATTGACCATTTTTAGACAAGAGATCAGTAGCATTTGTGCCTCACACATTTGCATGAAATGTATATCCTAAGCAGGTTGAGTGTGCCACTCTGTTCCTCTGAGAATGTAGACTTGCCAGATGGTTCGGATGAAACTTTATTTTCTTGAGAGGCTGTGTTTAAAGAACACCTGATGGCCTCCAAATGTACCAGAAATTAAATTGCTAGATTATCTAGTAGGTTGATAACAACGAGAATAAAATGGAGTGAACAGTAACTACCGCAGCAAATTACTTTTAGGGTCACTGATCCTATTCTAGTTCAGTCTTGAGAATGAGAGAACTGATGCATACGAGATCACTTTTGTTCCACGTATCATGACCAAAGTTTGACATATTTTCAGCCAAAATATCTACTAGATGTAATTCTTCCTCCTCAGTCCCAAGTATCTAGTTTACATAATTCTTATACTGTTAGAGTTTTCCTTTTACCATACAGTGGCAGGCTTAATAACAGTCCCCTAAAGGTGTCCACACCCTAATCTTTGAAACACCTTAATTGTTATCTTACATGGCAAAAGGGTGTTTGTAGATGTGATAAAGTTAAAGATGTCGAGGTGGGTAGATTACCCGGGATTATTCATGTGGATCCATTGTAATCACAAAGGTCCTTCTAAGATGGAGTCAAAGTCATAAGAAGAGATGAGATGATGAAAGCAGAAGTTGGAATGACGTAAAGATGGACAAGGGACCATAAGCTAGGGCATACTGTAGGCAGACTCTAGAAACTGGAAAAGATGAGGGAATAGATTCTCTACGAGAGCCTCCAGAAGAAATGCATCACTGCCAGGCATCTTGATATTAGCCTCTTAAGATTCACTTTGGACTTCTGACCTCTGGAAATGTAAGAAAGTAAAATTGTGTTGTTTTCAGCACTAAGTTTGGGGTAGTTTATTACAACAGCAATAGGAAATTTATGCACATAACTTTAGTGACTCAAGCACTGTTTTCACAGATTTTTAAATTATTTTACTACAGGAATAATCTGTAGAGATGTGTAGTTTGTTACAGAGGAAGAGTAAAGGGAACATTGCTAGAGCAACAATCTTGGGAAGGTGAAATGGCTAGAATCTAGGACACAAGCTTGTTCTAGAGGACACGTCATTCTTTAATTGATGTTCCTCTAAGCCAAGCTTCTTAACAGAGTAGTATCCACCCATATTTTCTGCTCTCTTTACTTCTCATTATTCTTTTACACCAGCAAGCTTTATTACCTATTGATACACAAACGATGGTCAAATCTTGATTTTAGCCAGTTCAATCTCCAAACCTCAGACGATTAGGTTTAACTGACTGCTGGACACCTCCACTTTTTTATTTCAAACACTCCGAACTGAACATACACTGAGCTCATCCATTATCACTGAAACTTACCCTTACTCCTGCATTTGCTATTTTCTTCCCCTCTAAATTCTTCAAGTCTTGGATATTTTGTTTCTCTTTGTGGTCTACTCATTGCACCCATTCACTTACCTGGCAAATATGCCCATTCTTTCTTCCTGGAAACTTCTGATACATGTGGCGGATGAGAGCTGAATCAAATGTCCTTCCTCTGCACTCATTTTTATGGTCCTATAGCATCTCCTTCTGATACATCAATCACACAATTTGCCATATGTAATTATCACTTAGCCACATAGAAATTAAAGTCTATAAAATTACAAAATATTTCCTCATAAGAATCTAAGATAGAGATCACTTGCCTGTTTTTATACAACAATACTGGGCTTTCCCAGCTTCTGTCCCAATATGACCTAAACTTTAGTACCCCATTACTCTATTCTTTCTCTCCAAAATGCTAGGGTTCAGCCTTAGCTTGATAAAAAAGACTTCCCTAAATGTAGTGTGCAGTATTCTAAAATTGTCTCCATGGTGCTTGTCCCCCGGTGTTACTCCAGTGGTAATCGAGGTTACTAATCAGTAATTTTAAAATAAAGATGGTCCGAGTAGGCTTAATCTAATCATGTGGCCCTATAAAACCAATGAGTTTGCTCTGGCTGATAGCAGGAGGAAAAGTCTGAGGTATTTGAAAGATGAGGGCTTAAAGTGCCATTGCTGGCCTTGAAGACAGATGGGGCCCCATGAGAAAGAAGGCGAGTGGCTTCTAGGAGCAGAAAGCGGCCCCCCTGGCACACAGCTGGCAAGGAAACTACATAGCCAGAAAGAACTGCATTCTGCCAACAACTTGAATGGGTTCGGAAGCAGATTCTTCCTCAGAGCTTCTACATAGGAGCTGAATTTTGCTTACCTCTTGATTTCAGTCTTGTGAGACCCAGAGTACAAAATCCAGTCAAATCTATTCGAACTTCTGACCTAGAGAACTGTGGACAATAAACGCTTGTTGGTTTAAGCTGCTAATCGTGTGGTCATTTGCTAGCAGCGATAAAAAACCAATACACTAAGCAAGCTCCAACTCCCTCCACCTCAGCGAATGAATCACTCCTTTCTCTATATTGAAGTCTCAATAGCTATTAAGATTTTTACATAATCTGCTTCCTCAACCAATAGTTTTTAAGGCCCCTAAAGGTAGGTATTTTGTATTGTTTGCATAATATCTAAGAAATAAACAAATGAGATTTAAAAAATTCATGAACAAAAATTAGTCATTCTATTGGTCTGGCTCTCTGGAAATGAACACCGTTTAACCTTGACCCAGTCACATCAAACTATCCATCAAGCTTGCAAGCATGGACTCAACCAGAGGCAGGACCCCTGATAACCCAATTTGCTATAGCGATATATTCTAATTGACAGCTAAGGGGAAACTGGGCAGTATTGTAACATGCTATGGAGTGGTTTGGATCATGCTCTTCATTAAAGAAAAAGGCTCAACTGCAAGAGAAAGAAATGAGAAACATGTGCCTTATCCTATGCATTCAATCAGAGTGTTCTACTACAAAATATATACCTCAATTGTTCTTAGTAGAGTGGCTTTATGTAGTAGATGTGCTTGAGGCCAATGGCACAGTCTTCCCTGGTCACCGGAGCTGGGTGCTCCAGGTATGTCCTTTGTGTGAGTTGTGTATGTCCTCCTGTTGTAGTTGAGCCTTGGTTGTTGTATGCATGTCAGTGGAAAGGACTGACCCTTGGGCTGATTGGTTGTGAGAACGGCCAGTAGAGTAAGATTCACTTTATCAGGATTCTGGTGCCTGCCCAGTCTTCCCTTTAGGTGTTTTTTCCTCAGAGGCCACCCTGGGTCATGCTGCAGCTCAGTTGGAAGCTGGCCACCGGGCATGTTGGCCCAGGGTGTCCTTGAAGAGGCCCTGTCTCAGGCCAAGTTCTGCTGCAGCCTGTGACCTTCCTGGGGCCACCTGGAATGAGCCACGAAGCAATCTGCAGATGGCTGCCACATGCACTGAGGCCAAACCATGAACCGAGGCCAGTTGTTGCTAGTGCCAGACTTGGGGATGCTCAGCAAGAGGTATGAAGCACAATGAGGTCAGATGCTGCTTGTTTGGGTTTTGCCACCTTTGAAAGATTTTAGGAAAGTCCAAAGCATGAACCAAGTCCATTTGTATGAGAAAGCCACTGGAAGTGCCTTGGGTGGGCCCGCAAGTTGGGAGGGGCAGAGTTTCAGGGCATCACCAAGGCAGGCCGAACAGTGTAGGCCAGGTTGATGGAGACTCAGATATGGTGGCCACCTGTGTCTGCACCAGGAGGGTGGAGGGCTCAATATAGAAACAGCAGATTCTACCAGCACTTCTAAAAGAAAGTTGCCCTTCCAACCCTTGCTCTGACTGAAGCCAGACAACTCAGTTTCTTCCCATATATCACCGGCACTTTTTGAGCAGCTGCCTCAGCACTGGGGCTCAGAGTGAGTGAGTCCCTCAGTGAGTAAGTCTGTGTGCAGGCTCTTTAATAGTAATTCCAGCCACCCTCTCTCTCTCGGCGACAATGTCAGCTGGTTTTTATAGCCAGAAGTTGTGGAGACTTCTCTTCTCAGTACTGGAACCCTGGGCTGGGGAGTCTGGTGTGGGGCCAGGATCCCTCACTCCTTAGAGGAGACCTCCACAGCCAAGATAGCCCTCCCAATTTTTAACTGTTGCAGGAAGGCGTAGGACCAGCCCATTTTAGGTCTACGCCCTGTTACTAGCCCTCTGTATGTCCTTAGTTGTAGGACTTCTGTTCAGCTAGACTTCAGGCAATTCTCAATAATGGTTGTTCTGTAGTTTAGTTGTAATTTTGATGTGGTCGTGAGAGGAGGCAAAGTACAGCGTTTACCTACCCTGTCATCTTGACTGGAAATCTCTAGTTTTTATATTCTTGTTTTATCTCTTTTCATAGAAAGGGGATAAATGTTGTATGATAAAATAGGGATTATTATATATAGATGATTATTTAGCCAACCAGAGAAAGGGTTCAGAGCAAAGAGTTTTTACTATGCTATTTTCTATAATGGTATATTTTAAAAACATTTTAGGGATTTATATTCTGATAAGTATTATTCTATTAAAAGAGCATTGTTAGAAATAGTAATATTTCTCCCTGGCCAGAAACCCATTACTGTTATGGACTTCGCTGCCTGTGCCTAGTTATCTTCAAATTTATTCTTAACAAGAAAAAGCTGAATGAATCTCGGAATCTAGACTTTATGCAAAAGAGTAGAATGGAGAGTATTTGTGTTGGACTTTCTTCTTTTAAAAAGATGATATTCTTCATATTAATTTTCTCAGGATTAATAACCTTTTTTTATAGGATTTCACATCAGATACAAAATTTTATGTATGTGTTGAAGGCCTTAACTGTTTAGACTAGTGCATACAAAAACAAAACAAAACAAAACAAAAACTCAAACCACACCCCCCAAAAAAAGACAATATTTTTCCCTGGAATATTCTGGACAGTACATTTTGAATTGTGCTAAGGAAACAACATTAATAAAATGATTTCTAGAGAGACAAATCAGTACTGAATAAGTACTAAAAATCTGTTAGCACCTTCTTATATGTTCTATAGCATTGTGAGAATTTAACCTTATAATTTTATTTCCCACATCTCAAATCCTAAGTTTCTTAATCACCATTAAGATTGATAAAAATGATTGCCTTTTGGTTATTTTTAAAGAGGAATGCATGTAAGGATCCAAATTTCTTAAGTATATTATAAAATTTCTTGAATTTACTAAGCATATCCGCTAATTTGCTAGATCTGCAATGAAAAACTACCAGCACAAGACAAGTACAGGAGTGGGAAGATTATGATTTTAGAAAGGTGACAAAAGCAAAATTCAATGAGGGCAGAAATCTGTTTTTTAAACCAAAATACTGTTCTATATTGCAAAAATAACACAATTTCCATTAATCTACATACATATTTATAGTCTTCTTTGAAACAGCATTCTGTACCTCTTAGAAAACTCTTGACAGTTAGTAGAAATCTCTGTCAATTATATAATTTCAAATAGCAGCTCAAATATTTAGCAACCTCCTCAAATCTCTAAAACCATACACATGGTGAAAGAATAACATGAATGAAAAGGAAACTAAAATACAGTCAGAGCCATGTTGGTTTGAAGAGAGAGCATTGATGTAAGCATCTGTGAGTCTTAAAAATGAAATAGGAGAGGGGGCAAAATATCTAAAATATCAGTTGTATCCAGCTGGTTGAAGACGTAACAGTGATGGAAGAAATGTTTGTGTTTTTTTTAAATAATGTGAGAAAAAAGTTAAATTATAATTTGTTCTAGCAAAGCTAGTGAAAAAATGCCTGCTCTTATGGATATTTTCTACAAATAGAACAGCAGAGTGGCCTCAGCAGCAGCTGACAAGCTACCAAGACTAATTAGCTGCTATCCTGTCAATAGGTACAAATCATTGTAGGAGCTGGGGGCTGCAATAGAAAGTTCTTGAAGCTAGAGTGCCTGGGGCAGAAGGTGCTAATGACACTACAACCAAAACCAAAGAGGGCCTCAGGCTGCGCATTGTCTCCTGTGAATTTTGGCATCCAGGAACATGGAAGGTGCTGGGCGACAACAGAATAAAAGTCACACATTAAGTTTAACAAAGCGTGAAGTAGAAACAAGAAACACATTTTCCCATTTCTCCAAGTAATACATCAAAGCAGAAGAAAATGGGGCTCCCTTTACAATCAGGGAAGGTATTAGTTTTTTTCTAATAGTCTATAAGAAAAAGAACTACATGTCTTGGTTGAATTTGTTACGAAGAGAACCAAGCCTCTTAAAGCTTTTTGACATTTATGGGCTTCTCTATGTTTAAATTGAAAGAAAGTGGTCAGAGGCCGACTAAACCCTCAGATTAGTGTGATCCACTCTAGTTTGTAGTTATCTTATAAAATATAATTAGCGTCAGTATGTAAATGCTCTGATAACATCCACAGGCTGTTTTTAGCTTGTTTTGTAACTTACCTTCCTTTACGTGTTCAAAATCTAGTTGTTTTTGTGGTTATTATTCTAGATTCTCATTTTTAAAATATTAAAACAAAAATAGTCTTGGTGATGAACCAAATTCTCTTAAGATTTTAATATCTTAAACATGACTTTGGGGCTAAGAATAACTCTGAAATGATGAGAGAAGACACATGACACAGCATGAAAAGGTATTTGCAATCACAATGAAGAAAAGCAGAAAAGGAACCGTCTTTGGAGTCAGGCTGACATGACTTTGGATATGAGGTCTTTACTAGACAGATGACTTCGGGTACATTGCCTATTTTTGTCCAATTTGAGTTTTTTAAACTGTAATATGGAATAATAATTTAGAGCTCTAATAATGTTATTTGAATTAAATCACATTACAGCTTCGAAAGCTCCTAAAGAGTGCCTGGCCTATAGTACTCATTTAATAAAATTCTCTACAGGGAGTCTCGCTAAGTCTACACAGATATAATAATGTTATGCTTAGTTATGGAGGAAGTGCTGGCCTAGGACACAGGAAAGGAATTTCTCTCTTCCCCAGTTCGAGCAAGGGAAACATTCCCTTCTAATTGGGAGCATTTATGTTTCTGCCTAGATTAAATTCTATGATAAGAATCATTAGCAGGGAGAAGCAAAAGGAAAGAAGCATTGAAAAAGAAACAAGTAGAAGATGCAGTCTCAGTTTGTTAATTGCGCCATTTCCTTGTTCTTTTCTCTCTGATATTTGGAGGACAAGAAACGTTTCTTGTCTTGATGCTGGCCTTTACCTGGGGGAGAAGGAGGATTTCTGGACTGTGAGTTCACAGAAATGAAGATGGACATATAATGTTCAAATAATAGATTCTGAAATTAAATTACTAGGAAAATAAATTCTGATGCACAAGGAGAAAAAGTAAGGCAGAAAAAAGAAAACTATGTGTTTTTATACTTCAATTGGAGTTTTTATTCAATCATTTATTTGACAAAAATTTATTTGGTGTTTATGCCAGGAACTTACTGTTTTGGGCACTGTGAATAGAACACTAACTACAGAGACAAAAATTCTTGCTAATATAAAGCTTACATTCTAGAGGAGAGATAAAAACAATGCATAAAATAAACAAATTATATAAAACACTAGATAGTGATAACTACCATGGAAAAATGTAAATCAAAAAATAGGGATGGGGAGTGCCATGGTGGACGGAGGAGCAGTCACTAAAATTTTTTTTTAAATTTATTTCTTAAATTAAATTAAATTAAATTAAATTAAATTAAATTAAATTAATTTTTTGGTGACATTGGTTAACAAAATCCAGTAAGTTTCAGGTGTACAATTCAGGTGTACAATATATATATGCCTTACTGTTAAGGAATCTAACTATGACAGAAAGAAATCTAACTATGGGAGGGGAACACACAATATAATATTGTGTCACCACATATTTGACCCCTTTTACCCCATCCACATCGCTCCTCCTCCCTCCCCTCTGCCCTCTGGTAACCACTAGTCCATTGTCCATGTCCATGAGTCTGTTTGTCTTGTTCATTTGTTGCTTTTAGGTTTATATCCCATATATAAGTGATACCATGTGGTTTTCAATTTTTTCTGTCTGGCTTATTTTGCTTAGCATGATTATCTCAAGGTGCATCCATGTTGTCACAAATGGCAGTATTTCATCTCTTCTTATGGCTGAGTAATATTCTATTGTATATATGTACCACAGCTTCTTTATCTAATCATCTATCGTAGGACACTTCAGTTGCTTCCATGCCCTGATCACCAATAACGAATAAAATAAACAATGATATAAAACACTAGACAGTGAATAATGCTGCTATGAACATCCGTGTGCAAATATCTTTTCTGATATGAATTTTCAAGTCTTTGGGGCAAATACCCAGTAGAAGGATTGCTGGATTATATGGTAGATCAATTCTTAGTTTTTTGAGGAACCTCCATATTGTTTTTCATAGTGGCTGTACCAATTTGCAGCCCCACCAGCAGTGAATGAGGATTCTTTTTTCTCTGCATCCTCTCCAACATTTGTAATTACTTGTCCTGTGATTACTGCTATTCTAACAGATATAAGATAGTATTGTGGTTTTGATTTGCATTTCCCTAATAGCTATCCATAATGAGCATCTTTTCATATGTTTGTTGGCCATTTGTATGTCTTCTTGGGAGAAGTGTCTGTTCAGGTCCTCTGCTTATTTTTTGATTAGATCATTTGTTTTTTGGATATTAGGCCCTTATCAGAGGCATTATTTGCAAATATATTTTTTATCTTGGTGACAGTTTTTTTTTAATTTTTATTTTTTGAAATTTTAAACAGGGTGTTCAAAGAAGGGCTCACTAAGAAGGTGTAATTAAATAAGACTGAAGCAGATGAAGAAACATGCTATTCAAATAATTTATGAAAGAACATTCTAAGCAGAGAGAACAAAAATCAAGCAGCCTTGGCATGAACATACTTCCTGTGTTAGGAGAATAGCTAGAATGCAAATGTAATTAGGGTGCAAAGAGTGAGGGAGGAAGTGGGCAGGGCAGTGGTGGTAGAGGTGACAGGCCATGCCTTGTAGAACTTTGTAGGCCTCTCTAAAACTTTAGGCTTTTTTTTCTGAGAGAGATTGAGAGCCACTAGAAGGACATGCTCTGATTTCCATTTTAATTGGTTCATATTGGCTGCTTTGTTTTACAAAGGCAGTAGGAGTTAGGAAACGATAGTAATAAAATAATTAATAATAATATTATGGATACAAACTGAAGGAAGGTTCAATAGGATTTGCAGGTGGATAAGATATAAGTCATGAGAGAAAGAGAAGAGTCAAAGATGAAAATCCAAAAATTATGTATATATGAAGAATGCTCAATAACTGAATAGTTTACAAATAATTCCGGTATATATTTCATCTTCTCAGTCTGAGATGCTTGTTTTTTGCTACCATACCTCCTATCACAAAATTTTCCGTTTAACTATCACCCTAACTAGACTATGTTCCTCTTGAAAACAAGAAATGTGCATTATTCATTTTAATTTTATCAGGGCTGCTACTGGAACTGACACACACTGTGTGCAGTTATGGTGGATGTAGAATCATAAACACTTTTTTTTTTCACTGTGAGCATCAAGTGTCTGAATCCATTTCTAGGTTGTGGGGACTCTTGTCTCTCATCCAATGAGTCTTGGGAGATATTGAAGACTGTCCGACTTACAGAAGTAAAAATGTTAAAATTTGCTTCCTATTCTCCCTTGTATCTTGAGCCCAGACTTATTATCTGACGTCTTCTTTTCAGAGACACCCACAAAGAACATAGCCTGGAGAGTTAGTAAACAAATATAGGAGTCACTTAACATTTCTTCTCTTAGTTGCTCTTTCTTTATTAGATTAGTTTTAAGGTATGTGTGGAGGTATAATTCTTGGCTGCTTAGGTCTGTGTTTTCAAAACTTCTCAACTATTCTGTGAATTACCCAATATCCTTTCATGACCTCCCCTTCTGCTTAAATAAGCCATACTTAACTTTGTACTTTGAATAAAGAACCCTCACCAATGTAGTGCTTAATAAATAATCACTTAATGAAGGAATGAATATTATATCCTACCTTTAAAATGTATATACATTACCCTGAAATGGAATAGAAGGTTATGGGCTTGCAATCCCCATTTCTGTATTCCTATTTGTCACTGCAAAATACTGAGGGACATAACTGAAGGGAAAGAACAAAGGTCAAGCGGTATTTGATAGGAAGCAGATAAGAGGTAATGGGAACAGTTTCTGATTTTGGGGTCACTGGCAATTTGAGAACCTGATAAATAGTATGGATTCTTTCCATATGAAATTGCACATAAGCAAAAGCCTAGACTTTTTAAAATGAAATTTTAATGAGATCGAATGCTTTGGCAGCTTCTCTCTTTGATAAAATTTTATACAGTTTTCACTAACACATTCTAAAAGGTAAAATACTAGACTAAGTCTATTTTTTCTGGGCTGCTTTCCACATGTTATTTACATGACTATATTCTCAATTTTGTAGCTCAAATGGTAATCAGTTTCATAGTAATGAAACTGCATCTACTTATCGTGATATTCCCAGAGAGAAAGTCAGGAAAACAGAAATAAATAGTTGAATTTCTCTAGATATTACATTGGTATAAAGATATTAATATTATAAAAAACCAAAGATAAGCGCAAATGAATTAAAGTGTGAAGTGCTAAATCAATGCTAAATAAGTAATAGCAACTAAAGAATAGATTTTGAGAGTTGTACAGGTCATTAAAGATCATCCAAACTGATGCCATTATTTTATAGAGAAGGGTTTCAAGTAAATTGTCTAATGTCACCCATCTAGCCATTACTTACAGAGGAATATCCTTTCATTAGATAAGTCATTTTAAAACAGAAAGAATCATATTATTCTTTGTTCAAATAAAATTTTATAGCCAAATTATAATCTAATGTGAATTATACAAAAACGGTATTAAATGGGAAGGCATTGAGAGGCCTGCCAATCTTCTCTATGAGGAGCAAGGTTTGAATACTCTTCACTCTATCACCTCTGTCTTTTGGTATTAATATGCAATAAAAGATCAAAATCATTGCCTATATGTGTGCAGGCCCCATGCTAAGTGCTTTTAGATACTTTATCTCATGCAATCTTTTCATCAAGCGTATGCAATGAGTACAATGATTAACTTCATTTTACAAATGAAGAAATCAAATAGAGCTGCTAAATAACTTTCACAAGGAAATAAAGTGACAGAGCCAGAATTTGAACCCAGAGCTATTTGACACCAAAGCCTTTGCTCTAAGGCACTATGCTCAAAGGCCCTTCAATTTTTAAATGTTATGTAGTTTAACAGACTTTATTGGTCTGTTCTATATTAACATTTTTATTACCTCTCATGGTCTGTAAACTGAGCTCTTAAATAAGAGGAAAATGATCAAATTAAAAAGTATTTTACTAGTAAAAACTTTTATTGATTTCTGCTACAGTTTGAATAATCACAGACATAAATGCCATCCAATAATTCACAAACCAGGAAGAGCACTAACGATGACTCGATTTACCAGTGCACGCGGGCTTAGTCTGTGACTTGCTGTTCAGAAAATTCTTCTCAGCTACTGAGATTTCTAAAACTTTCAGTGACATCTAAGCATAGTAAATCAATAGTTTAGATCTCTCTCTTTAGAATGGTGAATAGATTTGATCTCTCGGTGTCAATGCAGATTGATTGGTAGTGGTTGG
Source organism: Pteropus vampyrus (assembly GCF_000151845.1). Lineage (NCBI taxonomy): Eukaryota > Metazoa > Chordata > Mammalia > Chiroptera > Pteropodidae > Pteropus > Pteropus vampyrus. The sequence goes on along the minus strand of NW_011888814.1, from coordinate 1,978,199 downwards.
GCATGGAAGGGGAGGTGACATCACTAAAGCCATGTGTTTACCTATAAAGTATAAACTTTCTTATTTCACTCATCTTGCTTTACCAGTCTAAAGCAAAACTGTAATCAATACTTAGTAACAGGAGTTCGCCAATCTATAAGTTGAAGGTATTTGGAAAAATTGATATAATAAATGTATAGCACATAGTGTAGTACTTGGCCTATAATAATATATTCAATAAATGATACCTATTATTATTTTATTATTTTAATTTTATAAGAAACATCTAAATAAGCTACAAAATTTTATTTACATAACAAAAGTACCTGTCATTCAACTTCCCCACTCCACCCACAGAGAATATTTCTAAATATATATATTTTTTCTTGAGAACTGATGCTACCCAGGATTTAGTGATTGATTGGACATTAAGGTAAGCCAAGTTGTTGATGTTTTCCACCTGTAGATTCCAGTCAATTGTGAGCAGACACATAACCACCTAAATATAGTACTGGCTTTGTTATTGTTGCATGCAGCAATGGAAAGCCCAGGCCTCCTGCCTCAAACCTCAAATGGAACATTACAATAGAAAAGTTCTGCTTGAGCCACAGGCAGATGGGAAGCAAAGAGGACGAGTAATGTTTTCCTTGAGGAAGAGGCAATAGACAGAAGGGAAGAGAGGGTAAGAGAAGAGAAGGAAGGAAAGTGAGAATTATAGAGGACCGCTCTCTATTTTTAGTCAAAGGAAACTCATAGATGTCAGGTTCCTCAGTCCCACTAACAGGTAAATCACCTCACTCCCTATTCAGGGAAGGCTGTGTAGAAGAGATACCAGAAAGTTTCACATTAATATCTTTCTCCCCTGGACAGTGGATCAGAAATCTCATTCCCTTTATTAAAATATGAGATGAAGGAATGTGTTGTGTCCTAAATAAGACCCCCAGCTTACTGCTTTAGATGTTTTTATACTTACCTTGACTCAAATTGTATTTTCTTTGTCTCTTTTCCTAGCACTTCTAAATCAGATCATGTGGCATGAACTTCAGAATGCCACACTGCAGGTGAATACAGAGTTCCAGTCTGTGCACACATAGAGGTGGTTAGTGCCCTTCCCACATAAATCCACAAAAGAATTGTCTCCACTGTCTTTGTGGCCCTAGTCTCCTTTCTGCTCCTGCTTTTCCCTTTCTTTCTCCATCTTCTATCCCTACACCACCATTGCTCACACTCCCATGGTTCGATTCTTCCCCCGCTCTTGCCATGCAATTCAAATCAGCAAACATTTATTGAACCCCTATTATGTACTTAGGTGGAGAATGGGTACTTTCTTTACTTGAGTCAAACACAGGTATTTAAATAACACGTATCATAGAATCTTCTCAAGACATTATATGATGCCTCATCAAGGGAATCTTTTAAAAGTTTCATGTGAGAGAGAGAGATTGCAGTGATATATCTAAATCTCTGAATTTTGACCACTGGTTTTTATTGACAGAAGGCTGAAACTAACACTTTGTAATTCTAGATTCAGATTCGAAATGGGCTTAGCAAGCTGTACTCTCATGTACTTAGACATCACAGATAGTCAGGCACTGCAGGTTAACTATAAAGTGAATGGCAGGCTTAACTAAGGAGTTTTTCGTGTTTTTCATTTGTTTGTTTCCTTCATTTACAATTCTCTCTAAGGGATGATTTTCTTATCTTAATGGTTCTGAAATTATGCATTTGCTTCTACTTTAATGTTAATAAATCTGTCTTCACATTCCAATTTACCACAATGAAATTAAACTCTTAGCTTTAAGTAAAGATGTATTTTCAAATATTAAAAGTGTTTAGCTCCCAGTGAAATAATGTTTTATAAAAACAAACAAAATTAAAACAAACTGGGAACATATTGCCCTTTCTTTATAGACTCGGAAATATTCTTAAGTGGTGGCTAATTCTTATCTTCAGTTTGATCAAGGAAATGCCAGTAAGGCGATGTGAACAAGTATGGTATGTCTGAAGGCAAAATTTTTTAAAAGGAGGAAAGATTTATGTTTCCTCATGAATGACTGTTTGTTTAGGTGAGAGGGGGCTAGTGAAGTCCATATGAAAGATACTGACTTATTAATACAAGTTTAAGTTCAATTTAGATAAAAAGAAGAAAGTGAAACTGAAATATACTTTCATTTGTCTAACAATAATTATAATATAACCAAATAAATCAAATGGATCCACATTTTAAAAATTAAATTTTTCTTCATCAAATTTGCCCCTGCAATTTAGAACACCTGTAAAAAGTAAAAATTCATGAATGAAGGTGCTGGGTGATCTAATATAATAATTAGTAAAAACTAAACTTAAAAAAATAGAATTGCATTTATTTCATGTCTGGCCATATAAGACTATATATAGATAGTCTTATAAATATAATCATATCTATATAAAAACCTAAAAGAATTTAAGATGCTTATAAATATCCAAATGGGAATATAATTTTGTTGATTGAAATAGGCAAAATGTTTTATTTATGACAAAAATCTAAGGGTTGAAGCATAGAAATTTATATTTTCATCTGTTAGGAGGTTTTGAACTGCAGGTAGCAATATCCAATGAAAAGGAGCTCAAGCAATAAAGATTATTATTCTCACAGTACTTCACTCATAAGAAAGGAGGTACAGGGTCCAGAAGCTTACAAATATACAGCCTCTGAGTAGTTTCTTCTGTAATTCTCTTGACCTTCTTTTCAGTTGCAAGATGGCCACAGAATCTCAAAGCATTGCATACTCACACATCAATATCTAAAATTAGGGAAAAAACTGGGCCTCTTTTAACACATCTATTTTTTTTTTTTTTTGCCGGAGTAGAAAATTAAAGACCCAGAAGAATTTTCTTCTAATCTCGTTGGCCAGAACTAGGTTATATATCTGTCTTTGCCTTCAGAGAGACCAGGCAAATAATTAGCATGCAGATGGCTCTCAGAAAGGAAGTGTGTGGCAGAGGCTCTGTTTAGGCAACATATGGTATCTGCCAGTGGTATCATATGGTAGTTACAAGTATGGGCTTTGGGACTAAACTTCCTAGGTTTGAAGACTAGCTCATCCATTTCTAACTTGTGTGATCCTGAGCAATTACTTAGCCTCTTAGAATTTCAATTTCCTCATTTATATAAAGTAGGGATAAAATAGTGTCTCTTTCAATTAATGTGAGCTATTACTTATTTTAAAATATTTGGTTACAACTTATACAGTAAAACATTGTATTGTTTACCTCTGCATTAAAACTTTGAAATTCTTAAAGTGTTTCTTTAGAGATAAACAGTTATACTAACTTTTAGAAATGCAAAATGTTAGAATGCCAAGTAAAATTATATTAATCCAGTCTTAATGGTCTCTGTAATTAATTAATAACTATATTAGACTCATAGTAAGCTCCAAGGTCTTTGCTGTGCTATCCCCCATCCCTCAAAACAATAGAAACTAAATACAGGGCCTACAGGCTTACTCTCCAGTTGGCCTCTGAGTATAAAGAAAATATGTTCTCATTTAGTGTCCTTGAATTAGAAGCTAAAATCCTGCTCCAACTCCCCAACCTCACATGTTAACATGTGTGTGTTTTATATATACATAAATACACACATATATGTATTATATGTATTTATGTGTGTGAATATATATATATATATATATAAAATATACAACATGCAATATTGCAGATCTTCCTTTAATGTTAGAACAATACACTCCAACACTGGAATGAAAAGAATAATTCAAGTAGAGAGGTGAACTTGGCACATACAAAGAAATCCTAGTGTGTGTGTTGGTAGTTACCACTTAACAATTTGTTGAGGGCCAAGTATGAAATGTTACCGAAGAAGTATCAAATTCACCTCTGACCTTAAGGTATGTATGATCTAGTTGAAGAGTCAAATTTAACACTCGACTAAATCAATGTAATGGTAAATCTATTGCACTGAATCTGGTTGTGAAAAGTTTGAGGAGGTAGAGATCAGGGTGGACTAGAAGCACTGAGTAGGAATCAGGAGTTGATGGAGATCAAACTGTTCCTCAGATGGAAAGGACAAAGGATCAAAGGGCCTGAAGAATGGTTAGGGATGGTTGGGTACACTGTCTGAATGAGAAAAGTAGAAATGAAGTAGATTTTCCTTGCAGAAATATTAATGAATTAAACTAATATTTATTGAGTGCCTACTGTGTGCCAAGCCAGTGTTAGGTGAAAAAGAATCCAGTTAAGAAATGGCTCTTGTGCGTAAGCACCTAGAAAAGGCCTATTCTTGGTTATGTATTGATATTTATAAATCAGTCCTCAAAGTAATTGCATAACATGTACTGATATCCTTTTTCCTAATGTGCAATAAAATAGAAAAACCATATTTTGAAACAGCATAATAGTAAATCTAATGTGAGAATTAGTTTATCTTGTGTTTCTTCCAATAGAATATCTACCATATTTATAATAAGATGATAATGTACATTAAATATATATTCACCATGTGCTAAGCACTCTTAAAAATGCTTTAAATTTATTAATTCATTTTAAGTTTACTACAGTCTTATGGGGTAGGAATTCCAGTACCTTCAATTAATCTATAAGGCCTAGCAATGCTGTGTAACTCACCTAAGATGACAGCTGCTGACCAACTAGAAGAGCCATGGTGTGAACAGTCTGGTTCCAGAGACTGTCCCTTTAACCACTATATATATAGTTCATCCTGAAATATTAGAAGAGCACAAATAATATAATATTGTTCTTCAGTAATGGCTTTCCTCATACATTTACTAAAATTTATTTTTAAAGTTTCGTATTTCTACTAAGATGTTATATAAGAATGACTGTGATTTGCATCCAAATTCTTATTTTCAAAGTGCATGTATATGAAAGAATATTGAAGTTTTGCCTTTATTTGGTGCTATCAAGGATAACAGAAGCAAATTCATTGTAAATACGTGTAAAGAAATATGTTCAACATCAATGCTCTAGTCATTCAGCCTGACATTTCTTTGTGAGGTGAGCAGAAAATTAAATTGCCTCAAATTAGAGGAAAAAATCACACACCATGAAAAGTAACATGTTGAGGTCATGGTTCCACTGAATTATGTGTGAATTTTAGCATATGAGTTTCATTGATGGTAATGGGAATTATGAAATTGCCCTTCTTAACGTGCTCTGAATCATTACCCCTTATCATCGGCACAATATTAAACTTTTCCTGGCATTTTATGTTGGTTTTATAGTATGACATTGTTGTTATGTATTTGTTTGAAAAGAAGAATAACTTCATTAGTTTCTTTTGTTTTATTTTTTTAAGCTGTTCTTACCCAGCCACTCCCACCCTTGAGGAATATTTTGATATTCTAGATCATGATTCCTTTGAACTGTTCTGAGTTTTAAAAGAGCACTTAAAATTGGAATACATTAGTCATTTTTTTTCAGTGTCCAGATTTTTAAATGAAACATTTTTTGAGGCCTATTCGAGACGCTAGCGCAATCTGCTAGGCTCCTTAGGAAAAAAGAAGATAAATAAGATATCTTGACTTTAATGAACTACTAGTCAGGTACAGAGCTAAGAAATGAAAATGTCAAGTCTAGGCAATAACTATGTCAATACATTGCCTTTATGAAAATTAGTAAGAAGTGCTTTGTACCTAAGATAGAAGCTGCTGAGTTTCAAGGTCTAACAAGATTAGAGGGCTTAGATTTCACCTCTAACTTGCTCTCTGGTGGGAGGAAGATGATAGAGGTAAGGAGTGAGTTTCAATACCATTCGTGATAAGCAAGGAAGCACAACGTTAAGTGGAAATCATGCATATAAAGCAAGTAACGAGGCTGTCTGGCATGCGGCAGACACTCCATAAATACGAATTGCCTTGGGAATTCAGGTGGAAGGAGAAATGTCTTTGAACTAGGGATCAAGGTAATTTCAGCATAATTTCATCGTGATTAAGTCATCATGACTTAGGATATGAAGATATGAGGGAGGGACACTGCAGGCACAGGAAGCAGCATGAACAAAGAATGAAGGCACAACAAAGACAAGTGAAGTTCAAGAGAGAGAACAGATCTCTAAGGGAAGTAAAGCGCCTCATCGAGAATTTGTAGATGGGTGGGGATTTTGGTTCTCACAATGACAGTGCTGTTGGCATTTACTGTGCTGAAGCCAAGGAGGCTAATGAATCTGTAATCAATGCCACACACAAAATACTGCCCTCCAAAAATGCCAAAAGCACTCCAATTGAGAAAACACAGCAGGATGTGGCTTATGAAAAGCAGTGAAAAATGAAGCTGGAAAAGTGGGCACCAGTATCACCCTGGACAGCAAATGCCACGCAAATAAGTGTCTTAATTGATAGACAACGGAGAGTCTGAAAATTCTGGAATTGAGGAGTGATATGATCAATCTTTTAAAGTATTGAGAATAAAGAATATTAACGATTTAACAGGGTAAATTTGGCATTCATTGGCAAGGTGACAGAATTGGGGAAAACCTTGCAGTGGGGAGTCCAGTCAGGAAGAGTTTATGTGCAGCGAGAAGGAATAGGAGAGAAATGATGACTATGTCAGATTCCTCACGGAAAGAGGCTGAGTCCCCAGTATCTTACTCATATTCTTTTCCTCTGAAGGATAAGTCTTTTTCACTCCCTTGGAGATCATTAACCAGTGAAATTTTGAGTTTTTCTGAGGGCTTAGAACCTGAAAAGGGGAGGAAAATCCTATATAATCTTTCTCAAAACCAGAATTTCTTCTACCCCACTCTTCAGTCTGTCACAATAACATCACCTTAAGGGAGATAGTGGGAAAGCAAGTGTCAGAAATGCAATTTCAGCAGCATACCTCACCCTGATTAGCTGTGAAAAAGCAAGAGAGGGAGCTGCTGCTCTGGGGCTACACACCTGAGGTTGTCTGTCAAAAATGACACTGCTCCAGTTCATGACTAAGAGTCACTGGCCCAGAAATACTTGGAACTGGTAGAGTGAATCACACACACTTCCTCCCTCCCTCCCTCCCTCTACCTCCCTCCTTCCCTCCCTCTCTCTCCCTCCTTCCCTCCCTCTCTCTCTCTCTCTCTCTCTCTCTCTCATCCACACACCTACATGCACATTCTTGCATACTTTCTCTCCTAGACCAAAATAAAGCAATGTGGCCAAAATTAATGACTCTGAGAACATTTATAGACCTCGTATTTCTTTTTTTAATTCAATTTATCTTTAACTAAAAATTCAATAGCTTAAAATTGTTTTCTCCTAAGTTTACCGTAAAGCTGGAAATGATGGTCAACTACACTGGCCAGCTCTGTGCAAAGGGCTCTGATGGCTACGAAGAACATGCTGTTAGAACCAGTCACAAGGTCATTTTGTGTTCTTGAAAATGTTCTTGTATGACTTCTTAGATTAGCGTCTATAAAAATCATTTTATGTGTGTTATGTTAAACACACCAGCAATTAATTGCTCTCCAACTATGTAAATCATGATGTTCAATAGATTAATTATATGTTGCTTCAAAAAAGATTTGCTATTTTCTTTCGTTCTGCAGACTTTTAGATTCCCAATTATTTTTACACATCATTTTGTATTTTATGAAATTCTAAAATATCTCTACTTACTATTTTCTTTCTCACTTAAAGAAAGCTTATTTTACACCAAGAGCTGCAAACTCAAATCCACAAACTTAAGGTAACAGGTGGCAGAAGGGGCTATAGTAAACGAGGCAGAGCACGCCTGACTGAAGGCATTCACGTTCACTCTTCTCCACAATTGCCATGCTGAACACACACAGTGCATGTGCTGGCTGCCTTGGACCCATGGACTGCCGGCTTGAGATCCCAGATCATAATGCTTCCTTCGATTTTTTAACTGTAAATGGTGGGGAGTGAGGTTCCACATAGCACATTCCATAGGAAGATTCTCTTTGTTGGTTATAGGTACTGTCCCCTGATGCTGGAACTTCTGAACTTCCTCTGTAAACTCTAGAAAAGAGTTTGGTGATGACATTTCTGGTTCAATAGGAAGGAAGTATACATGTGCGTGTGCTTGTGCGTGTGCGTGTGTGTGTGTGTGTGTGTGTGTGTGTGTGTGTGTGTGTGTGTGTGTTTTACCAAGAATCAGGGCTTATTCTTGATTCTGAATGGGTCTCCCTGACTGTCAGTTAACCAAAGAGAAAAGATAAGAAGTGGAGACCAGAGAGACCTTTCTTGGGTATCAGAGGGCTGCCAACTTCCTGGTAGTTTACCCAAACTCACAAAAATAGCCAAGGCGCTAGAAAGAAATTTACAGCCATGGGCAGAGTATGGTAACCATAAATCTTGAGCACACACATTATTTCCTGATAAGCTTATCTCTGAAGCACAATATTTCCCTAATTAATTTTAGTTCCATACATAGCCATTTGTTAAACTCACTCAGAAATTAGTTGTTGGCTAAACATGTGTAGGAAAATCTTCTACGGGTTAGTTACATGTTATATAAAAGAGCATTTTCTATGGCCCATTTTCTCTGGGTTGCCTGTTAGATATTTATTTATTTTTACAAGTAATTTATTATTTTATAGACTATCGTAGACTATTATATTTATTCTTTACATAAAGAAAAAGTAAAGGAAGCCTACTCTGCCATTCATTCTCACTATTAAAAATAATCTCTGACTTTGATAAATGAGCCTCAAAATAAAAAAAGCTACTTCCTGAAGAATAAAATTAATAGAATTGTGCCTGTTTGTTGTTACAACAAATAAAGGAAATATCAATTAAAGTCCTACTCTCTGCCACATACTCATATCTTTCACAAATTTCATACTCATTTAATTCTCCTTACAACTTTTAGGCTTACTTTATTCATACAGGTGAACAAACTTGTAACTGAGAAGTTATATAACTTGGACAGTTTCACACAAGTAGAAAGAAAAGTGTCAGGATTCAAATACAGGTCACTCCGGTTCTACAAAACATTGTTCAATTTCAAAATATCTGTAAAATTCTCCATTCCCCCATTAACTATTTTTTCCTTTCCAAAGCCAGGCAATTGGTTTGATTTACTTTGTCTTCCATGAAATTGCTAGGTGTAATGTAATATGAGGTACTCTAACATTACAGCAGGTCCTCGAATAACATCATTTCTTTCAATGTTGTTCCATTATAACATTGACAAGAAAAAAATATTTTTGATTCCCAGCCAGGACCACTGTCTATGTGGAGTTTGCGCATTCTCCCCACATCTACCTGGACTTTCTTCTGGTGCTCTAGTTCCTCCCACATCTCAAAGATGTGCACATGAGGCGAACTGACATGTCTACATGGTCCAGTTGGAGGGAGTGTGTGTGTGTGTGTGTGTGTGTGTGTGTGTGTGTGAGTGTGCCCTGTGATGGAAGGGCGTCCTTTCCAGGGCTGGCCCCCACCTTATTCCCTGAGCTGTTGAGAGAGTCTCTGGCCACCATGACCTGAACTGGAAAAAGGGGGTTGACAAAGAATTATCTTCCTGTTTTTATTAATCTTTCTTAAATGTATGTATAGCTCACATTTATTTCAATGTTTAATATTAGAAGCGTTTTGGGTCTTAGAAATTTGGTGATTTTTTTTCTTTTGAGACCAGGAATATGCCGTAGGAATTTAAATCTTGTTTATATTAATTAGCCTATAGTAAAATTGGTTTTGTTATATGTCATTTAGCTTAAAGTCGCAGTTTCCAAGAACCTATCAACGACATTGAGGACTTAATGTATTTTATTTCACAAGCCATCAGCCGTGGGTACTGGAAGCTTAATCAATAACAAGAAGGTTCTGACTACTGCTCAATAAACTGAGGGATAACTACAGATGAAAAAATAATACCTACTAAATTTGAGCATTTTTGGTTATATACTTATTGAAAAACAGCTCTTGATATTAAAGAGATTTGTTTTGCAAGGATAGAGTAATTAGAGATATCTACAGAAAAGAGCAATTCTGGAAAGATGTGAACCAGGAATATATAAAAGCTCACCAGGATCACTGAGACCTTGGGAATCAGAACTATTTGTGGGATCATTTCAGAAGGAAGCATATGTAAGCACAATTCAGTGTGTCAGAGATTCAAATAGGGAGGCAGTTCTATAAAGTAGCTCTGGCAGTGCTTCTTTAGGTTGAATATGAATGAAAATAAATGAGATATAGAAGTTCTAAGTACACATTTTGAGTCAACTACTCTCCTTTTAAAATAATTTTTCTTGAGAATCTCATTATTTGCCTTCATTTCCTTAGACAATTTCTGTGCAGCAAAGTGAATTCAAAAACTTACAAATATCTAAAGAAAACCTTGCTTTTTATCTAGATAAAGAAAATAAAATAAATTCTCACGTTTTTGAAAATTGTTCATCATCTCTCATCTGTAAACACTGGCCATCTGTTTTAATTTTGTCAACTGCCTCATCTGAAAGTCAAAGATTAATTTGTATTTTATTCTTGTTACTCTTCCTTCCCTAGAATATGAATATAAAATATAATATTTGTTTTCAACAATTCTTTAAGGAGGGCTAACTAAGAACATATAGCTAGCTTGAGAATTTCTTTTTTATACCAGGTTCTAATCAATATAATTCTATACTAAATAAAGGCATTCAAAGAACCCTAGAATTGAATTATAATTCAATATGGCTTATTTTATGATATATCAAATGGAATTTCTTATTATCTGACACTCAGTACATCCACAGGAGACTGAAAAATAATGTTTCATAATGATGAAGGCATCACTATAAAATCCTCTGTGTTTTCTGAATCTTCAGAGATTACATTATATTTAGTTTGCATTATGAATGTCATTTATGCCAGTCTAGCTTCTGGTTTGAATAGAGATTCTAAGAGGTAAGTAAAAACACCCCGACATGCAGGAATACGCTCCTTTTTGGCAAGGCAGCATGCAACAGAGAACATGGAGGAGGCTACTTGAGAAACTAAGTACATTTGAATCTCATTACCAAGTTTGTATTTCCTCTAAAAATCTATAGTATAGGAAATACTTGATGAATCCATGATGATGGTAAATATTTATGGTATAATTTGAAGAGAGAGGTTGTGGAAACACAGGTGCATATATAAACCAAGATTATAAATTCTGAAGAGGAGGCCTTGTCAGTTCAGTTTATTGCTGTACCCAGGCCTACCACCATGAGGGATAACTACAGATGAAAAAATAATACCTACTAAATTTGAACATTTTCGGTTGTATTCACTTATACTGGTGAGTATAAGCTGTTCCAGGAGAGCACCGGGAAATTGTCCCATCACTGTGGTCAACTCCTGATGATATCTAGAGTGAATTTTTCTCAATTACTGCTAATATCTACATTGTGAAATTCTGAGTACTAAATTAAGCACTTGATCACATGCTGCTGCCACACATCCAAAATTGTTTCCTGGATAAATGAGGCTGCCTATAGACACTTTTGATTAATGGTGGGCTGGTCCTTTATAAAGTCTCATCAGTTTCATAATAACTTGCCAAGCATGACAGCTGCTCATCTGGTTTCCAAAGCGTATACCTAGCCTCCTATGAGCAAAATAAAAGCCAAACCTTCCAGACATTCATTATGTAGAACAGTCTAGAATCTCTGCTCTTCAACTTCTAATTCTTCAAGGCAAAGAAGTAATTTTTAGGGAGCATTACCTAAGAGGCATGTATTACCAAAAGCACTCCACAACTTATTACTGGATAAAGTTGGATCACATTTGTTTAGCCATTCGGAATTTGACTACACAGAGCTGCATTTTAATGTGATGGCTTTAGTTTGTTTGCCATGGTTACTACAAAGAAAAAAAGTTCTAAATCTGGAAATATATTGGCTTCATTATTTAGTATCTGATATTTAAATATGTGAAATAATATATCACTACATTGTTCACTATATTATATAAATACATAATATAGGTTTAATTAATTTTATCTGATTTCTTGAAAATTATCTCTGGGAGGTTAGTATATTATTATATTAGCAATGTAACTTATGTTCTTAGTATTATTTTTTACCTTCTGCCCCTTCCCCTAATCCAAATAGCTAGAATGTTCCATTCTCATTATATCAAATAGTAACCAACACATTAGAAATAAAAAAAATAATAAGATTGAGCTATTAAATTTTGAGTTTCAAAATCCAAAATATTTGAAAGAATACAGAGTGAGTATAAGAAGTTGTTCTTCCCATCTCAGCTTCACCTTCAGAGCAAAATTCCATAGGCTAAGAAGAGAAAGAAAATGAGAGGCCAAAAAAATAAATAAATAAAAAGTCTAGATGTTTGTGATATCACTGAGGAAGGATGTTTGTTTTACTGATGCTCACAAAACAAGCCCTAGTGTTGGGAAAGAATGACAATAACTTCAGATGAATTGGGGCTCTCTAAAAGCAAGATTTGACTAGGCACGTAAGCTAAGAGCAGCTCATAGAGTTTTCCTTAGTCTAGACGGTACAGGAGAAGCAAAATTTTTCCAGTGAAACATGCACAGAGAGTCAGCAAGCTTAATGTGTCCTTGAAGGACAGGGAGGCTGCAGTGGCAACCTGCAAGGACCAGTGACCATAGACCAGACTGAAAGGAGAAAGTCTCAGTGGGTGCAAGCAGGGATAACTGATGACACTGAGGGCCAGATGGCCCCCCACCTGGCATTTTGTAGACACAGTCCTGGAGGAGAATCGGTTAGGGCTAATTGAGATTGAGTTTCTGCCACTTGATGGGAACTGGGGCCAGAATACAAATTAAGTTCAGCTAGAGAAAAATATGGAAAATTGTGTTTCTTGTGTACTTGAATACCTGAGCTTATGCACTGAGATTTCTCTCTACTACAAGTGTATGAATGACATATAGGACAACTCTTATTAATCAAATATTGGATTCTAATTGCTGCATTTACATAATATACCTAATTATTTTATTTACCTACTACTCTCTATTTCCTAACTAAACTACCATATCATAATAATTTTATTTATGCATTACTCTTCATTTCTCAATCATGGTACATATTAAAATCTACTATGAGATTATTTTTCTACTCTATCCTCTGCATTCTTTCTACATTTTTTCCTTATATTCTTCTTAAGCTTGTCAAAAATGATGGTCAATTTTTACTAAAAACAATGTCTTCTTTTTTATATGATAACAATAATAGTTTATCAATCTCAAAAATATAATAGAGTTTTACAATCTTCCCTTTTCTTACTGTTTGTGTGTCTCTTTTGGTTTTGAGCACTGGAATTCTCAAGTTTGTAGTCTTCCCTTTTCTTACTGTTTGTGTGTCTCTTTTGATTTTGAGCACTGGAATTCTCAAGTTTGATTACGGTCAACATTTCAGTCTTCACACTCTACTCTTAGACCAGTTTCCTAATATTTTCATCTGATTAGACCAGGTATCTCATGGCTGCAAATTCTAAGTTTGGGGGATTAATTTTCCTTAATATAGTGCACAGTACCTTTACAGTGCTAAGAAAATACATCTATTACCCAAATATTCAAGCAAATAGACATATCCCACTGGAAAGGGAAATGGGGAAAGGCAGAGAGGATGGGCTCCACTGAGGCTGCCTATACGTGTAGGAAGTTCAGTTCAATTTAGTGATTTAGATACCTTTTGAATTCTGTTATTCTATTTTATTAGTATTAATGTCGCATCTAAGTTTGGTTCTAAATTCTATGAATGTATAATTATTTTTAATTAGGTTTTTCATTTGTTGTAACCATAATTACATTGCGCTTTATACAATTTCCTGTAAAAATGAGGCGATTTCCTTACTGTGTATCTGATTACTTTTAAATTTTAAGAAACACTGGTTTCTAAAATATAATGTAAAACTAGAAGCAATGGGAGGGTAGATAGACTAAAAATTTTTTATATTCTTCATATGAATTTTAATATTTGAAATATAAATCATTCATGTTTTCCCACTACAAGATTAGATGTGAAGAGTTTTCTACCATGCAAATATATCATATATTTTTAAAAAGTCTGCCAGTCCTGTGAGTCTTGAATAGAAGACAATGTGTCCTCTAACATCTACTAATGGACAATGATCACAAACTAGTGCAGGTGGCAAATGCTATTTCAGGGTAATAGCTCACACCTGGAAAGGTCTATTTTTTCTCTAGGATCTTTTTACACAGCAGTGAAAATAAATGAATTAGGTCAAAGTATCACATTGGAACCCATGAGCTTTGAGAGTCTCTCAGTTGTTTCTTCACAAGAGACCACTGTCCAAAGGCAAACAAGCAATAAACTACAAGCAGAATAGGAGTTCTTGATTTAACCCCTTTTCCTTGCAGTGTAGCTGTCACCGGGTCCCACTGCATCTGAATTCATGCACTGTTCACAGTGGGGGGAAATGGTCTGGACAGATGAGGAACATGCAAGAAAGGAAAGAGAAACAATACCAATATGGTGTTTTCTAGAACCTCTGCTCAGGCTCAACTACTAGGAAGTCCTGCTTGGGGAGCCAGTGTTCACAGCCAGGAGTCAGGAGCTCAATTCTTCAGCTGCCCTAGGCATATATGGACACTCTGAGAGCACTCAAAGAGATGGAAATTCCAAGCATAGACACATCTGCTTTTGTTCTTTTGAGAATTTCTCCCTCAGCACAAAAGGGGAAGAAAAAGTTAAAAAGCAAAACCAATAAGAACTTGCCATTTTTCCTCTGGTGGCTCCCTTCTTGCAGTTTAGTTAAACTCTCCCAGGAAGCTTGGCCTCAAACAGCCGTTAGGATAGGAATTCTGAAGAAAAATTTGGATTTTATATACCACACAGGTAGAGGGAACAGAGCTTCTTCATCTTTTATATGGAGACATGACATTCTCTGTGTTAACAATGACTCATCACTGCATTCAAACTCTATTAGGGGGTACCACCACTTGCAGGGGCTACAGACACCTCTGAGAAACAGGGAGAGGAACATGTATAGTTTGAAAAGCATCCAGGTGATAGTGTTAATATCCCCTTCTCGCCCTTCTCAAACTCGAGGCCTGATATCTCTGAAAAGTCACCACCCGTGCTGTGTGATCGAAGCCTGGAGGAACAATTGGGGAGTGGAGGAGATGGAGGTAGAAAGACAGGCAGGATTCATATTGTGAAAAGCCATAGGAGTCAGATTAGGGGATTTGGCCTCGAAGTTGATAGGGAACCATGAAGGGTTTTAAAAGAGTGCAGAAATATTGAATTTGGACTTAGGATAACAGGTCTGACAGTAATGTAGTGAACAAACTGACAAAAATGGGGACCGCAGAGGAAACAATATAATTGCAAACACATCTGAAAACACAGTATGCTATTCTGGGTAATCTTTACAAAGGCATTAATACATCAGGATATGTCCTAAGAGGAGCTATCAGGATGGGTGAAGTAATGAAAATCTTTTCATCTGAGAAATGTTTGAAAGAATCAGTGATATTTACACTGGGAGACAAAATACTAAAGGAACAAGTAATGAATGACTGTCTTCAAATATCTGAATGTATGTTTGTCATAGTGAAAATATGAGCTTTGTTTGATTCGAAAGACATATCTAGGACGAATGAGCGTACATTTAGTAGAGTTAAATGTAGATTCATCGTGAGGCCAGGTATTTTAGAAATTAAAACTGATCAGGGATTTATGCTGTTGTTTCAAGTACTAACCCTCTTACCACTGCATATATCTCAGCTCTTAAGAACAGTTGCGAATGGAAGACTGTGCTTGATTGTGAGTGTGTATGTGGGATAGGGGGAGAGAAAGAGAGAGAGATGGTTAAAGTGAGCAATCTTTGATGCCAGTCAACAGATAATGTCAAAGTACAAGTCCTAGTATTTTTTGGTAAATATGAAACTTAGGGTTATGCCAAGGGAACATAATAATGAGACTGAGTAACCCAGAATCCTTCCTTCCCCCAAAGCCTCTGGACAACTCTCCTTTGTCATCTAAAAGAGGACCAGAAGATGATCCATTCTTTTAATGGTGAAAAGGGAGAGAAGAAAGTAAAAGAAAGCTATTGAATTTGGGGAAGGAATTTAAAAATAATACATAAGAGAAGTAGCAGTTGAAGGGCTTGAGAAGGTCAGTTTACTTACTTCCAATAAGCCAGGCGGAAACATGATCTAGCCTGGCAATAGGGGCAGAATTAATGTGCTTCCAGTACATCTATGAAAAGAATAATGCTACTTCAATGAATGCTGCTGTCTAGAATCAGAGAATAGACTTTGTAGCACACTTAAGTCATGGTGATTCTATGTTAAATAACAATGGGAGAATTTGAGTAAAGTTAAGTTACAGAGAAAAGATGGTGACAGCATCAGAATGGAAAATTTCTATGGTATAAAAGTAGTTAGAATGTACAACGGTGGTAGCTGCAAATTAAACAGGCACTGAGGTCACTATGAAGGCAGAATTCATGTGCTTATTTCAATCATTTCATCATTGTATGTCACATTCTTGACTGTATTAACTCCTCAGAAAGTAGTTGTTGATTGAATAAATGTTGAGAAACACTGTCTTGGGAAAACATCACACATCTACGGCTTTGACAGTACTATATAAGTTTCAGGTGTGTGTGTGTGTGTGTGTGTGTGTGTGTGTGTGTGTGTTATATCCTATATATTCATTCTTAATATCCCTTTACTAAGTGGCAAAAAGTTCTGCATGATGAGAGTGGTAGGACAAGATGCATTTCTAGTAACCGAGTTGGAGGGGGCGAGCCAAGAAATGACTGTTTATGACTGCATTTTCCACTTCATTATATGCTCAGTTTGCACCTGTTATATAAATATAAACATAGCAGAAACGAGCATAAGAAAGAGAAGAAAAATATACAAATATGCAACACGAAAAGAAACCTAATTATGTACACCTTTAAAAAATAACAGGGCGAGAGAAAGGATTCTGGTTTCACTATAAAAATGGAATCAATGTGTTCCCACTTTTAGTAAACTCTGCCTTGAGATATTTTTTTTTCAGGCCAAATCTATGATAGCATCAGATATTAACTGTGGAAATAAACTAGCAAAATGCATGTCATGCTAAAGCACAAATATAGTTAGCTCTGTTTCAAAGCTATGGAGAAAAAAATGTCCTTCACTAATTTATATTAACAGGTAGATTAAAGTTGACTTCATATCTATTGTCAAGTAAGTGGAATATTTATCTTAATTTCATTTACTTTTATGCCTCCTCTTATTTTCCCCAGTAGCTAGGTTCAGATTTCTTTGTAGACTCTGCTTGTGAAGCGGAAGATAAGGTCAAATCCATCTGTAGGAAGGCACTGTTTATTAAACAGGGCATCTATTTCAGGAGACATTTCAAGAAACTGTTGTGTAGCTCCAGATCAAATATATCTTTCTTCCTATGGAATCCATTCTTGGCTTCCAGAGCTGGGCTTATGACCATTAATAGAAATGAATGTGACCAAAATATCCCCTCGCTTCAATTTGTTGTGACCGATTTATGGTAGTGCTGATATCACCATCCTAATTAGTTATTGTAAATTATATCTGACAAACCATTAGATAACATATTCACTCTTTCCATAGAGGTCTTATGCTGGACCAAATTATTTACATATTTTATCTCACCTAGTCTCCAGTTCTGTCAAGTAGTAAGTACTATCTCAATTTGGAGATGATAACCTTAGAGATATTCTTAGTGTGCATGGAATTACAAACCCAATAGTGACAGAGTAGGGACTCGAATCCTGAGGATCTGATTCCGATGCTTCACCAACTTGAAAGTCAAGCTGATATTGAAATAAGTATCAACTCTGTCATCAATACTAACACAAGCTATAACAGTCTATCACTGGCACAGTTATAGCTAGGATTTAGGGGAAATGAAGAGTAATTAACCATTTGCTGAGTAGCCTCTACAATAATCCACATTTTTAATATTTTTATGAAGTGAAAAGAATTAGGGAACGTGTCTTATAGTTAAACTTAATGCCAAACAAGTAAGTCTGTCTTAAAAGGTCATGAGGATTTATATATTTAAAATTATTGCATCTTATTTTGTTCAAGTTGGGTTAAAATGCTCAGATAGAAAATAAACAGTAAAACTACTAAATGAAGTGGTTTGGCTTTGATAGAAAGCCAATTTTAAAATGCCAGCAGTGTGTACCAGGACAGGAAGGGTTAGTAAACAAGGCAATAAAATATATCATTTTGTTATAAAAGCCAGTAATGCAGCATGAGTATAATGGGTTCTTCCAGAGAGAAAAATACTTCCTGCCTATCAAGGCTGGTAAAGGAAGACGAGCTAGTCCAGTTTCAATTGTGTCTCATATTAAATGGGGTTGATTCTTATGTTCAGACCATATGGAGATTCAGTAAGTAGCTTTATGGGAGAAAAACAAACAAACAAACAAATCCAGGCACTATTTTTGCCATGATCCATGAAACTGATCTTTAAGAGGGTAGTATGCTCTTACTTTTGGGGTTAAGTTGAAAGTTTGGCATGATGATTTATTTCTGACATCTCCAAAGAATGGCTTCCCCCAATTCTTACATGAAATCTAATGTAGACAGAAACACTTTGAGACAATATTGAGATGATGAGTAAATCATATTCACCTGCAGCCCCTCCAATGTATGGTTACAGGTTAAAAGAAGGGCACATGCTACTTTTAGAGGCAGAATTTCATAATACAAGAAGGTAAGTAAATGAATGTCCTTCTGGTCTAGGGAAGTTAGTTCGGGGCAGAGAAGAAGTCAAATCAGAGGTCAGATATCAAGGTCTCCATTTGGAGTCAAAACAGTAGGTTGGTGAAAATGACCAGATGAGTTTGGGAAATTCCCACCGCAGAGGGCTTGCTTCTTTCTTCTCAAAATATAACCCACACTGGTTTTGCAAGATACAGAGATAAGAACGTTATTCAGCAGGACAGTGAAGCTACATGGCAGCAGTTTAGAAATGTCCGAGGGAAGTAGCAGCCCAGAATGAGGGCTGGGACAGACTGCCTTGCAGTGTCCTCTCTTGCAAACATGGAGCATCCTACACAGAAAATGGCAGCAATGCGAACTTATTTTGATATTCTATCTTGACTCCGGAGGTAAAAGAAATAATTCCCCAAATCTTGAGGTCCCAAAGAGTGCAGGGAAAAAGCCTGGACTGAGGGCCAGAGGGTTGCAGGGGCGCTCCTGGCGAGGGGAGTAATCAAGTAGCTGAGGCTATGTGCTCGATGGAAGAGTCTGAGCCTCAGGTTTGGCAGCAGCTGTGAAAGAAGAGGTGGATTCCAGAGAATCGGGAGGGAGAGATGAGACATCACGGTTATCTCCCATGGATACTGTCAGCATTCGGGGCTCCTAGCACAGAGCACACAAGAACCAAAGCAGGGTCAAAAATGCCTCAGCAGTTACCAATGCCAGATGCCCACAGTAAAGGGCATCCCATACCACATGACCCTTTATACTACATCATGGTGGGATCAGCATAAATCCAGAAGACAGTCCATGGACAATGGATCCTTCTCCAATCCCATAAGGATAACTTCAATGACGAAGGAGGAAGAATATAGAAAAACAGTTCTGCATGGAATTTGGGATTTGAACTGACTGCATATTTTCTGGACTGTTTTGAAACATTTCGAAGAACAACTAAGATTTTAAATAAGAATTTGAAAATCCTATATTCATTTTCTATCAGCCAGAATGGTAAGGCTCATGAGGATATTTAGATCATTTGTAGAACATAAAGAAGGTACAGATTTTGGCATGTCTGCATTAGAGTATGCAAAATTTCAACCATGCTACATATGTCAGGCACAGATAAGGGGATCCACCCCTTCACTTTTTTTCCATATTTAGCATTTTGTGAACTTAGTAATTTTCCTAAAGATTTTGTAAGGAAGATGTACTAAACAGCCTTCTGCCATTCTGCCACTCTGCTGGATCTCTACACTGGATCTGCCAGAAGCTATGTTTCTGATACGTGACCATCCCTCATCCCTACTCACAGTGCACAAGCCTCTGAGACGTGACCTCGAGTCCACCAGCTACCATCACTTTTCCTCCGGGAACAGTTGTGTTGAGCAAGCTGCTACCTAGACTGTGGATGAAGGGGTTCTATTTTGTTATTTAGGCTGTAATTAGAATAGCCTAGCAATTCAAGGCTTCATGCCACAGTAAAAGAGGGCGCCGCCTGATATTTGTATGGCTATGACTAAAAATAAGAATGATGTATAAATAGAGACCTAGGAGGAAGCAAAATTGAGTGATTCATGCCAGATTCTCATCAGATAGTGTTTGCTAATAGTGAGCTCTAAACTTGGCTAAAAATTAACAATCACCCATGGATCTTTGAAAAAATATTCCTGGTGTCATCATAGAGAGGCTGATCCAATGAAATGGCAAATTTTTAAAACAAATTTACACTGCTTTTCTTACAAAGTAGCATTTTTATGAACATGTCCAGGTCTTTACTATTCAAAATACAAACCTGTTTCAGCAAGGTTGTCACATGTGCAGGTCACTTGACTGGAAATGTTGAAGTGTCCTGGCCACAGATTAGGGTTTGTCCTGTAACTTTTATCTCTAGGTAAACTGTCTCACTTTTCTGAGCCACAGCTGCATCGTCCCTAGAATACAGGTAACTATCTACAGTTAGAATTACTATGACTACAGTGATAACAGTGCTCAATTCACATAGAAAGGACAGTGACATTGTTGCTGTTGATGGCTGAGTATCACCTCTCAGCCATAGCTGACATTAACTAAAGTGGCAGTTACCTGAATTGCATTTTCAAGGATTAGAAAATCTAATGATGTCAAGTATAATCTCATAACTTAAAATGTACTTTGGAGACATGTTCATTATTGTTATTGGCACATTTTATTTTTGATAGGATCAAATACCTGTCACATTATTAGTAATAATTGTTATAATTGTTATTGTAACAATTATAATAACCATTATTGTTCTAGCAATAGTGCTCAGCGTTCCAATTTGTTCTCTTATAAATTTCTGCTGTCTCACATAGCTCACGCATGATTTTATGTATGCTAAATGATACAGTAAATGCTTGATTCCTATGTTAATAGTTTTCAGAGTTATATATTTGCCTGCAATCATCTTGAAGATGTTGTTCTCCTCCTCTAGTCTTTATAGTTTTTCTTTAATTTGAATTCATTTTTTTCTCCTCTCACCTATACTCAGATAATGAAAATTTATCCGGCCTCCTTAATCATCAAGAGACATGATGACAAGATTATGGATTTTGCTTCACTGTCTACTTGCAGGTTGATCAGACCTTTTTTTAGATACCTCTCTCTCTCTCCAGATGGATATGCACCTCTTTCACTGAAGTTGCCCTTGACTATTAAGCATGCACTGTCTCCCTGTTGTACTGAGATACTACTGTCTCCCAAATAGTTATAAGAAGTTGAACTCATGAAGTACCTGGGGAACTTTCCAGAGGCACCACCATCAAGCACTTCCATTCTCCCTCTTGTCAAGACCTAGTTTCAATTCCACAAACAATTGTCAGGCGATATTGTATCAAGTCTCTTCTACTGCAGAAGGCAGTGCGTTTCTGTTTATAAATTCTTTATTTACTATAATTTTTAATTTCTGAATAGATGTAAAAATAAAATGGGTATAATATCTACTTATAAAAATATCTTTCTTGCAGTGCAGTATTAATTATTACTAATATTAGAGTAATTAATCTATGTTAGGCACTAACTAAAGGATTTACATGGATTAATTGTCTGTAGTTCTCGTAACAACACTAATGTAGACCTCTTTTGTTACCATTTTTTTTTAAAAGAAACTCAGATTTAGAGAGATTAAGAAATTCCTTAAGATCAAACAGCAAGAACCTGGCAAAACCAGGATTCAGATTTGAAGAACTATACTTTTAACCATTATGCAAAAGTGATGGCTCTTCTGTTTTTGATTCTCTGGCCAGGGTCCCCCTAGCAAGGCTCAGGGACTGGGTATAAAAATAGTACCTTTCTACATTTTTATTTCAGGCAGTGAGGGATACTGGGAGTAAAATTTATTTCTTTTTCCTAATCCAGTTCCAAAAGTCTAATGATTAACAGAAATAATTCTTAGATTCTTACCATAGGTTATGACCATCAGCTTTGTTCTGGGTTTTAATTTTTTCTGAGTTCTTATAGGAAGGAACATATTGGGCTACTAGCCTACCAGATATTAACATATATGTATATGTGTATATATATATATATATACACACACACGTATATATGTGTGTATATATATACACACATGTGTGCACACACCATACACATGTACATATATGCCTACATGCATGTGTGTGTGTATAGTTAGATTTATATATATATTTT
Source organism: Pteropus vampyrus (assembly GCF_000151845.1). Classification (NCBI taxonomy): domain Eukaryota; kingdom Metazoa; phylum Chordata; class Mammalia; order Chiroptera; family Pteropodidae; genus Pteropus; species Pteropus vampyrus. The sequence goes on along the minus strand of NW_011888814.1, from coordinate 1,955,942 downwards.
TTGATCAGCTTCTTGAGATTAAGAGAGAACTCATATTGGATTCTGCTGCTTAGTCAATTGGATTAAATGGAGATTCCTTTGTATGTGCAGAGGCTTGTAACACGTTCTCAGGACAAATGGCATAGTCTAAATATAGAGCTTAAATATGCTTAAAATTTTACAGAAATCACTTATAGATAAAGGGCTTTCTTTTCTTTGACTAATCATTTTAACGTTGTTTCCAAAAAAATGCAGAAGCCATGGGAAATTCATCAGCAGCTCCTTCAGCCATGTAAAGCAGATGGGGAATGTGAAGCTCTGAGTGATGCAGGAGGATAAAGTTGTCCCTCCTTAGTAGTAGAGCTTTTATTTCAGGATAGACAGTGATACAGGTTTAAAAATGACTTGTGGCTGATGTATATATAGGAAGCACAATATGTTCCAATTTGACAACAGGAACAGTACTTTTTTAGAAGAAAATATAATGCAGGGATTCACTCACTCGATTACATGTTTTTTTAAAGGCAGAGGGATTCAGTGGTACAGGGATGAATTATTTCACCAACAGAGGATTTGGGGAAGGCCAATGTGACTAAATATGCAGCAGAGAACAAGTGTCAATTTAGCCAAGCAAGTAATTTATCTCATGATCTTTTTTCACTGAATTTCTTGCCTTCTTGATTAAATTAATGCCTTATTTTTAGCAATGGTTGGGATATTAAAGCAATGGATCTCTTTGGTGGAACAATTAAGTGAAGAAACTTGGTGAGAGGCCAAATGGCATTCTCAGAGTTGAGTTTCAGATACTCTGAGCTGTTTTTTTTTTTCTTTTTTTTTTTTTTACCTCAATGCCACTCTTCGTTTAACTGGTAGAGTGGCGAGCTAGGGTCAAGCACCTAGTCAGTGATTCTCAAGTTGGCCAAATATGAGTATCACCTGGAACTAACCAAAATACCCATGTCAAGGCCCCATCCCAGACCAATTTCATTAAGATCTCTGTGTGCGGGCATCTGAGGAATGGGTATTTCTGAAAGCCATGCCTCTTCCTGTCCAGGGTGACTCTAATGAGCAGGTTGGATTGAGATCTATTGGTGTGTTGGATACATCTTAAGCCTAGCTCTAGGTAGACCTTGGTTGCTGAAAGCAGTTTATTCTTGAGCTACATTTTTTTATCACAAGATAATTTCTCCTTAACATTTTTGCTTCTCAAAAATGTTGAGAAAATAATAAAATGTACTTGTTAATCTTACCAAACATTTCATTTTGTGAAATTATGTTAATTAATGTATGAGTCCCTTTCTTCATTATCACAATGAGGCTATAACCTTCCAAAAGGCATCTTGTTTATATCTAGATAAATACTTGCTGAGATCTTGGCATTAAGATGATAAAGTTAAGCTTCTACTTTCTCTTAATAGGATTTAGAAAGAAATGGAGAGATTAATATCACAGCTAAAGTAGAAAGTAGAATTGACCTTTCTGCATTAAATGAAGGACAATCTGAAAAAGTTGTTCTATCTTAAAACAAGTAAAATATTTCACAATTTTTTCTTGGATCAACTTTTACCAAATGTTTAGTGCTTTCTTTTAAGTGAATATTTTATCATATTTCTGAAATGTATAAAAGGCCACTGAAAGAACTTTAGAATGCCCGTTGTTAAACTTACACAGCAGGGACTTGGTACCTGGTTCAAAGAAATTAAGTTTATATCCACTATAAGCCAGATCTTTTTTTCTCTTTGAACTTTGAATTCTGTGTTGTGCTGGTCCCACTGACACTGTAAATTAAAGGATAAAATGGTGACTTTCCACTTTGCTTCCTATAATGATGTATTCTTAGCTGAGCTTAGGTGAGAAATTTGAATGTTTCAGAAAACTGGATTGCTTTCTTTCTTGCCTCAGGGACCAAACTGGCATAACACAGGATCGTATATCATTCCAAAAAATTTATACTTGCTTACAGTATTAGATTTTGTTTTAGCCTTTTATTTCTTCTCAACAGATTTTTCACAGCCACAATACTGGAGGCTGTTTCTGAAAACTGCTAATTTTTAAAAATAGACCAGTCAACCAAATTAGCAGGATGACTGAGGGAGAACTTTATTAGGGAGTGAACAGCCGTAAGGTCTCCATAAATCTTTTCAGTCATCTGAAAAAATGAAAAGTTTGGAGGAATAAGGGGATGGGACATGATTAGCTAAGATTTATTCTAACAACCAGGCAAAGTAAATGTATGATTTTGTATAAGTCCCTTTGAAATTTTATTTCCATGGACTATACTTTTTCTTACCCAAGGGGCTCAATTATTTTCTGTGATAACCTGGATTTAGGAACTACATGTCCTATCTGTAGGGGGTGGGGCAGTATTTATTTTAAAATACTAATTTGGTTCACCCCAATCTTTCCCTCATCAGCAAGCTTCTAGATATATATATAATCTCAGTATATTATATTTAAAATGTTTTCCCTACTAGTCTGAGTCCCTCCAGTGTACCGTTTACATCTTCCTTTGTGCCTGGCAATATACAGTAGGTACTTGAAAAGCATTCATTCAATTGAAATAAGGGCTTCATTATTTTTTAAAAGTATAGTTTTGCTTATTTTTTTTAATGTGGATGCCTTCTCTGATGGATTATGAGACTTTCAAAAGCATAGACTGGAGCTGGTATATAGTAGGCACTCAGTATATGTTTGTTGAATTAAACTGATTTTTTCTCATGAATTTGCATCATTACTTCAATACATACTTAGTAGTTAAAACAGCATTTATGGTAAACATTTATAGGATACTGTGAAAGTCAAATACAGGAGATTAATCTCAAGGAAGACTTCTATGGAGATATATTTGAGCCAAGATCATAAAAATGAGTAGGCAAGGGTGGTGGCAGAGGAAATATGCATGGGGGAGTGACAGGCAAGGAAGGGGTAAATTTGAAATAGAGGCGAGTTTGTGCAAAGGCCCTGAAGTATATAGTGGGTTGGCACATTAAAGAAACTGATAAAAGCCAGTGTTGCTGGAGCACAAAGTGGAGTACAATGGTTTTAAGCAAAAAATATTAATAATAATATTTGCTTTTCAAACTCTTTCTGACTGGCTTATGAAAAAAATCATGGAGAGCCCTAAAAGAAGATGTGGGCAGGCCAAATAGGACATTGTTGAAGCACTCCAGGTAAGAGAAGATGGTGGCTTATATGTGGGTATGATAATGGTGATATTGAGAGATCATGTGACTCAAATGTATTTAAAGGCTAAATCAACAAGGCTTGCTAATGGATTGGTTAATGGTAAAAGAAACAGAAGCAGTTCAGAATGACTCCTAAGTATCTGCCTTTGTAAAGAAGTGAGTGGTTTTTCCTTCTACTAAGAAATGAAACATGGAGGAAGGCAGGGGTACAGAATTGTGTAACTATGGACATAGTGATTTTGCTGTGCTTCTAAACATCTAAGTGATGCTATCTAGAAGACAGCTGATACATACCTCTGGAGGTCAGGAGAGGACTAAACTGCAAATATAAACAGAGTCATAGCCATGAATGACTAATTTTGAGCTAAAGCCACTCACCAGTTTAAATGGCCTGGGATTGAATATAGAATGGAAAGGGAAGGGAAAGCCTTAGACTGAGCCTACAAGGTCCCAAATTAAAAAACAAACAAACAAACAAACAAAAAACAAAAAAACCCCAAAAACAGTAGAATAAACTGGGCAAGCAAAGGACATTGAGAAGGTGGGTACAGAGAGGCAAGAAGAAAACAAAAATTATGCTGGTGTATAGAAAAAAGAACAGTTGCAAGAAAGAAAGCATGGTCAGCTAAGCAGAAGCCCAGAAAGTTTGATTGCACTTAATAACACGCTGGGATAAGGAGTGGATGATGCAGATGGGGGTGGGGTAGATAGTAAGGCTTTGAGAAAAGCTATCAAAAAGCTCCCTCTGTTGACTTCTCTGTCTCCCATATCAATTGGAAAACTTTTCTAAGTAAGAGAGTTTTGTGTTTTTTCTTTTCTTTCTTATTATTTGTTGTTGTTGTTGTTTACGCTAGGTCTTCTAGAGGGAATTAAGTAATAGAAATGTTGGTGTTTTGTCAAGAACAGAACAGGCTTGAAATAATCTTTTAAGAAAGGCAGAAGAGACAACACATAGCATGATTACATGGCAATGACAGTCCAGTCAAAGTTAATAAATACCCACTAATTATAGAGGCAATAGTTTGACATACAATGTTATTGTATCTAGCTGAGCCTGAGTTACAAGATGCCGGTCAGATAAGCCAAATAGTTAGCTTCATCAGGAGTTGATAATTTTCATGATCAGTAAGTAAAAGCCAAGTGAGACAAGGGAATTTGGGGTATTGATGTGAACTTACTGACATGATGATCCATGAACTTTAAGCTGATTAAGAAGGGAAATAAAGACAGAAGGAAAGTGCTAAAGGGAGTGCTAATGGATAAGGAGAGGCCTATGAGAGTGAAATGAAAGTGCCAGATGTCATGGATGGGGTGGAAGAATTATCATATGGGGGACTTCCACAATCAAGCTGATGAATGAAGAAAGGTCAGTGATAGTGGCACCAAGGAAGTAGAGGTGACAATAAAGTGGAAAATAATCATATGAGAGGTACTTCAACAATTAAAGTTTTACTTTCAAACTAGGATGCTTAAATTAGTGGAGGCAATACAGTTTTGAGGGATAAGTATGGAGCAATGGATGTGAGACTAATTGCCTGAAGTGTAGTACAAAAATTTATGGGAGATGAGGAGGTCAAAATGGAACACTAAGCTCTAGAATCTTAAGGGTCATTCATATGATCTTGCACCAACAATCACGGCAGGAGTTGGGCTGCAGAAGAAAACTTAAATAAGTGCACTCTATAAACCTTAATTAAATGTCACACAATAGAAAAATAGTAAAATGAGAGGTAATGGTAATTGGAAAATTGCTATTATTTTTTGGTTGTTGGCTGAAAACTTCGTGGAATAATCCCAAATAGCTTTTGATCTAGGTTAAAGTAGAATAATCCATTTAAACTATTTAAAAATATAATATCTTAAGTTTTCTGCCTCTGGGACCATATTTTCTACATAAATTAACTACCAGAGTGAGCCTTTGTTATTGTTATTTTTTAAGCATGGTACAATTAGATCATTCTCAATATAAAATGAAAACTGTCAATAATAATGAAGGATAAATAAGTTTTCTAAATAGAGGTCTTTGTTCTGTATTGTCTATTTCTTTGCCAGCAGAAGAAAATTTATATCCTCACCATCAGGTTTAGCACAAAAGGAAAAAATTAAACTTTGGTATAATAAATTAACTTACTGTACATATTCTGGGGAAAAAAAGCCTTAGGAAATACTTGAAACATAATAAATCAGTTTAAGGAATAAAACAGTAGTATATATCATCATGCAAAAATAAAAAAAATCCTGGAAACTGATTTATCTAAGATTTCCAAGAGAAAAAAAAAATCCCTATCTAGCCAATGTTAATCACCTAAAAGGAAGCATTTGTTTAAAATATTCGGAAAGGAAGTGTCAACTAACAGGGTGTAACATGAATTTCTCTTTTCCTATCAACTCAAAGAACTGTAGTACAATGCCACTTCAGAATTTAAAGGATAACTTACTTAAAAGGAATCAAATTGCTACTAAAATGTAATTTAAATGTGTTGTACTGAGTAGTTTGAGATTATTCTTTCTCTAGATATATGTGTGTACATGTATATGTATGTATGTATGAATACACATATTTTGAATAATTGAACAATTATTGATATTATATATCCAAGAAATGTCAAAATTAACATATTTTCTAATAATATGCCAATGTACACATATCTGGGCAAATTAACCTGAGGAATTATGGTTTACTTAGTACCTGATAACTCTTCTATTTTTAGTTATTATTCTGGTGAAAAAATAATTAATCTAAATAAAATATTAATGTTTGATGTTATAGATTGCTTAACTACAGTCCTCAGTAATTCTTGAAAGTTTTATTTTACTCAAAAAGTACTTTATAATTTTGTTAACTTGTTCATGGATTGTTCAGAGGATTTTCATTAATTAGCTACTATCTTCACGTCAATGTTGTGAACATTGACTATTTCTTTAAATATCCTCCTTCTTAAATAAACATTCTTCATAATTATAGTACTGGGAAGATAGTGCTAGTAGTCACAATTCATACCTTACTCATATCATATCAAAATTCTACTGCAGGCGATTTCATCCATTTTATTGGTTAGTTTTCAAGGGAACTAGCCCGAAGCAGGGAATATCTGTTTAACTTGAATGCAAAACACTTGGTGGTGTTCTGGAGTATTGGCAGAGCTTCTGCAGAAGTTGTGCATTTCAAAGGGCTGCTGTTTTAGTGTGACCTGAGGAATCTTGAAATGGAAGCATTAGAAGGTTGGGCTAAAATTCCAGGATGATATTCTATCAGAAAGCAAATCTGATGGAGTTTGCTGAGATTAACAGCTCCCAAACACGTGTGTAGAGAGCATTTTGGAATATATTTCAAACACTTACGTGAATGCGTTGTCTTAGAAAAAGCTAGCAATACAAAAGGTCTGCTGACCACAAAGGGTGGGGAGCTCAGGTATAGAGCAACACAATTACTTCCAGGCTTAGAGGAGAATGAGAGGCACTATAAAGGAAACCATATAGGAGACCCCGGGGAGTGGTGCAGTGCGTATACTATATGTAAAATTTTTAAATGAAGTAACAAAAGAGGAAAGAACCAAAGTGAATCCAAATAAAAAAGTAAAATCTTGAGAACAGATTAACTGCCAACCCAATGAAGTGTGTGAGATTCTTAAGCTGTCTCTGCAGTACGTGACAAAAAAATGGCACACCAAGACTTTGAAAGCACAAGAGCAAAACTGAGAATAACTCAACCGTGAGACAAACATTACTGATTTCCAAGAGAGAGATCTGAGTGTTAAAATTAAGCTTGTGCCAGTTCGGTAATTCAAGATTTAATTTTTATTTATTTGTTTGATTTAAACGTATAACTTCTCAGTGACTTTGTTAAAAGTTTAGCCATAATGAGATTAAATTATTGTAAAGCAACCCCTCTTTGTTTGCCTCAAGATTGAGCAACCCTAATAAAGCGTTATTTTAAAGATATTTTGGACCAGCTGGAACATAAATAAAAAATGAAGTATAGTATAATATTGATAGAAATAGAAATATACTCATCCAGGTTTGTGGTACCCAGGCAGGAATAAATATGTTCATGCACAGACCTCTGGAAAGAAGCAATTAGATAACAAGATGCAAAAGCTATATTTAGGTAACTTGAGAGGGAACCAGTACGACCAAGAGAGATAGGATCCACAACCCCAAGAACAGATACATCATTTCCTACTTACTATTTCTATAATATTGAGAAAGACACTATATTTCCAATCCTCAATTTCTTCATCTATAAAATAATAAGTAATATAGTCTATACATTATATGATAAATTTGAAGTAAAAACAAATGTTAGTTGATATTTTCTTGCTATGTATTTTCATATACTTCTTATGTATCTTGGTACTCTTTCCTCTTCCTACAGGATCTTTTCTTTGTGTATTTTCCCTCCCCCCCACCACACATATGCTTAGTCACACCCAGAGAATGTATCTATACCTATTCTGCTCCCCAGTGAATAAGAACACCAGTATCTCTCTCTCTCTCTCTCTCTCTCTCTCTCTCTCTCTC
>NW_011888814.1:1921335-1948152 GCF_000151845.1 Pteropus vampyrus | reverse complement strand
TATATGTTGTTGTAGCATGATGGCCACTTGCAAACCTTTACCTCTAGATCATATCTTTCTCCTGGGTTCCAGATACATAAGCTTGCATATTTTCCAGATAGATCCCTCTGTATGTATCATTGGGACCTCAAACCCAAAGCCACCACAGTTCGATTCATCTTCCTGCACTATTCTACTCTTCGCCTTATTTTATTCTGCTTTTGTTCTCTAATTTGATTAGTGATATTGTTTTTACTGTCTCCCAAGCTACAAACTCAAAATTCATTCTCAACTCCTTCCTCTCCTTCATATCCTTTCACTCATCAAGAATTTAAGATTATATTCCTTAAAATTTTTTTGAAATAGACTTTTGAAAATCTATTTCTGTCGCCACTGCCTTAGCTCAGGCCTCCATTTTTATAAATGAGTGATTATAGGAGTCTCTTGACTTGTTAGAAGGATGACCTTTCAAAACTATAAGCCTGAATATAGCAGTCTTCTTCTTATAAACTTTCCTCGGCTCCCCTTCACTTACACAGTTAAGAACTTGCACAATCAAGTGAAAACTCTTCAGTGTGACTCTGGCCTCATTTTTCACCTCCTTATATAGTACTCTTCTATAATATCAAATTATTTAAAATTTCTAGAATACATGAAGATGTTTCATATTCCTGTGCATCTTCCTGGAAAGCCTTAGCCCCTATACTTCCTTCTTTGCCTTTCAATCATGGACTTCTATATCCTTTCTCTGAAAGGCAGCTTGGATGTCATAGCTCTGTTATGCTTTTATATTATATGATAACTATGAATATTTATATAGTACTCGTTATGGACTAAATACTGTTAAAATGCTTTATGTGCATTTTCATTTAATTTTTATAGTAACTATCTGAAGTTGGAATTATTTTCTCCATTTACAGATGAAAAAACTGAGCCACAGAAAGGGCAAGTACTTTTTCCAAGGATACACGGTAATGGCACGAGGATTCAAAACCTAGTGATTTCAATGCAAAGTCCATGTGGGTAAATGCTACAGTATGCCTGTCTCTCCCTTTGCATAGTCTTATTATTGCATTCATTGAGTGATATTACACTATTCATTTGGTTTGTTTATGACTACACTTTGAGCTCCCTGAAGATTATGTCTATTTATAATTCATCTCTACATTCTTACTCTTTAATATAGTTTTGTCAACACAGTAGAGTTGAATAAGCTAAATTCGTCAAACATTTTTTACCTTCCTGTTCAACAATGATCAACACTGGTGTTTCCTAAATTTTGCCCTATGTACACCTATGGCGGATGTTCCACAGGAATACAATCTCACAATCAAACCTGTCTGAAGATTCATTTAGCCTGTATCTTCCTCTTGCAGTTTCACATGCATGTTAATATATTAAGGGCTCTATGAAGAATTCCTATAAGAAAACTTTCCTTTTTTTTAAATTGAGAACTCCCCAAATATATTAAACTTCTGAATGTCATTCTTGTCTTTACTTGACCCTCAGGAGTAGCTATCATGCCTGGTAAATTTTTGGAAGCTCCGAAGACTGCACTCTGGGAGATAATGCCTTTAATGGTAAAGTCAAAAATCGCTTGGCCAGACATTCAAAAGCCATTCTACACTGACTCTAAGCGAATTCTCTAGTCTTTCTGCTCCATTCAGATAGCCTTCATATATCCACACTCACTCTTATCCAGAAAAAAAAAAAAAATTTACTTCCTCATTTCTCTGCCTTAGCTCTGAGCATTTTCTGAGCCAGGATGACTCTCCTGGCCCTGGCTTTGTTAATGTGTAGCTCACCTCTTCAGCAGTTATTGCCTAAGCTGTTAATTTTGTTGTTAATCATGTACTACTATGTCACATATTTCTCTTGTCGACTCGAAAGGTTATTTAAATCTTTATCATGCATATGTTTTACTTTTCAACAGATGTCTTTAAACTCTTTGACCTACACCTGAGTTCTTTCCCTGCCCGCCTAGTGCAGCACACAGAGCAGGCACATCATAAATGGCTGATCTGCTGATGCTCAGAAACCAGCAGAAGGGATTTCCTAAAATCATAAGCTTTTATTTTAATGCAGTGAAAGAGAATTTCAAGATGAGAAATTTACATATTATATGTTGTACAAACTAGGTTGAGTTTGAGATTCCTAGAAGAAATAATGCATATCTTAAAGATATCACTTTGAATTTTATTTCAAATAATTATCCTTTGACAGGGAAAAAAGAACTGTATTCAAGAAGTAAAAGCAAACTTCATCCATTATGATTAACCATGAATGTATCATAGTTACTTCACAAATATGTTATACTTCTCCAGTTCCACTGGGGAAAAACAAGTTATATAAAAATATTTTGTCTGTGATTAGAATTGAATTCTAAAGCAGCACCTCTCTATCTCCTCCCTAAGACAAATGTACCTACCAGAAAGCACATAACTGAGAAATGAAAGCTACAAACAAATGCGTTTTCCTTCGTTTTTATCACTAACCAATACTTACCATACCATGACAGAAACCAATAAACACTCAATGCAATTTGTAGTCTCACTAGCATATGGATTTCCCCAGGAGCTTCCCTGATGTTTAAACCACTACCTTAAGACATATTGAATACTCCTACCTCCATTCCACTTTTAATATCTGTCATGATTCTGCCTTTAGAAAGACAAGTTAGTCATATGATGACAAGTAGTTCAGTAACTACCTGACAAATCAGATGGGTTCTTTAAAAAATCTGTTCTCTTCATTTGATATGGAGGTGACATTTATTGTTATAAATTTGGCAGATATAACCTTATAATGATGTGCATGTGAATGATATGTTTTAGTGCTTATTTACTCATTTTGACTTGAAATATTTATGTATATACACATGGAAATGTGTTATTTATTTAATCTCACATATAAACTATGCTGTATTTTTGGCAAGTCATCAGAATAAGATGCCATCTTTTAGTAAGATGTATTTTCCATCTCTCCTGCTTGTTTTTAAGCCTTAGCTGTATCAGTATCAATCCACACCACTCAGTATACCTGGATCTGCCCAACTATCAGTCACTCTTGAGGAATGTCAGAAGACATTGGGGACTGACAGTGACAGGCTTTGTAAAGTTGGCTTGACTAGCACATGGTAAATGTTAACTTTAAAACTGAAAATAACATATAATATACTGGACTTATTTTAACACAATCTTTATTACTTACTTTGGCTTTTAAAATATTAAAGCTATACTAGATATTTTTATTTCTGGTCCTTTTGAAAAATGTGGATTCTGTGCTTTCTCAAGATAATTTATGAAATTTAAATGGAGGTATTTAAATCACAAATCCAGCAGCTTTTCTTCATCATACTGTTAACTGCAAATAAACAGCATCCAAATTTTGTTAAATTCATTCCTAAAGGTGTTTTCTATAAATATAAATCCACTTGCATATAGTTACAGTACTATCACGTCTCTACATTAATAGAATGAAGTCCCTAAATTTATCTGCAATGCCTATCACTATGTATGGGATTTGTTATTTGCTCCATAAATGTTTGTGAAAGAGAAGGAAGGAATGGAGAAAGAAGAAAAGAGAGAGGGCAAGGCAAGTGAAGAAATATTCATAAAGGGCCCCCCCCCAAAAATCAATGCTAATAAAAAAGGATCCTAGAACTGATTTCCTACATCACACATGTCAATAACAAATCTAAGAGAGGTTAAGAGTGATAAGAATTATTATTGGCAGAGCTGAATTTAGAACCCCAGCCTGAATCACAGGCTCTTGCTCCTGTAGGTTGCTGCCTCCCTAGGTTATAAGAATTGACAAGGAACAAGTATTTCTTTCTACTTAATGTATTAGCATACTTTTTCCCCCACAAAACCTATGAATTTTTCTTATTTTCCTTGCTTTACATTATTTCTTCATCTTCGAAACGTGTTTAGAAAATTCAAAAAGCTATAAACAGTTTTTTTTTTTAATTAAGACGTGGTGACATTAAGTAATGTCACAAATGTAGAAATTTTTAGTATTTGCTGTATTCTTCAAGCATTGTTGTAAAGGTTAGAAAAATGACATGTACTAATAAGACCCATGGCACTAATGAGAGAGTCTGTTGCCATACAGTATCTTAAAATCCTCCCTAAGGTTCATTACTGTGCCATGTGGATCATGTCATTTTTAGTAAATTCAGGAGTGACTCATTCCTGGCTGACAGGTAAGTGCAGATACTGTTACGTTACCTTTTAAGCTCTGTTAGTGAACTTATCAGAAAATAAAACAGACCTTCTTTATTAGGAAAACATAAATTTCCAAACTTTCTAGTTTTTTGTCTTAGTGTTTTGAAATTTCCTGTACACTCTTTGTTAAAATATTATTTTTCAAGCATGGTCTGAACCAGCATACTTTAGAGGAAAAAAAATCATCTTTGTAGCTTCACGCAAAGGTTATATTATCTTTTTTTTTAAGCATGGAAATGTTTTTCTTTTTTTTACTTTAGTTTCAATGATGTGCAAAAAACCTTAAAGATGCTTTTAAAAGATCGTGATTTTTTTAATTTATTTGTTACATGCAGAAATAAAAATAAATTTCTATTTTCCTAACCAGAAAATAGTTATTGTTTGTATCTGGACAAAACTGCTTCTATTATGTATTTTTGATCAATAAAGTTTGCAATATGGGTGTTGATTTATAATTATATAAATGTGTCCTTCCCAAAGGTGGCATGTTCTTATTTTGTTATTTTTATAAAATTAAAATTCTATTGTGAAATGTTTTCAATCATCACTCTTACATTTAAAAAACCTAAAAATTAAATTTCTGTGTTGGGGATCAGGTGATTTGGGCAAATATCTGAACCTATCTGTGGCTGTTATCTCTTAGGGCATCTTCTTCCCTAGCAGGAAGAAGTGTCCTCCACTTCTCTCTTCGAGGAATTTGGAAATGGAATGAAGACACTATAGTTTACTTAGGGTTAATCTCTGGAAAGGAGAGTTGGTAAACTCTTGGGAACTTTGATTCAGCCATCTTACTTTGTGGACAGTGCATGAGAGAAATCCAATCAGGAGAAAGAGATAATCAGGGAAATGTGGAAAAGACAGAGATGAAGAAGGATGCACACCATTCCCTGACATCTTAACCACTTCTCAATTCCTATGTGCAAACCCAAGGCCATTCTTCATGCCTTGATTTTCTGAGACAATTTACATTTGATAAAATTTACTCAATTTTGGTTTGGTTTTGTATTGCTTTTCTAGATAAGCTCTTTCAAGTTGGTTTCTGTTACTTGTAAATACAATCTTATTGGGTACCTGTGTCTCAGTTGTTGGTGGTGATATTTGTGTTTACAAACGCAAATGAGAATGAGTATAGATTAGGTTTTGTTTTGTTTTGTTTTGTTTTTTTAAAATAAATCTGACTGCCAGAAATGAGGCTCTAGTAGAATGGGACACACTACAGATTAACAGGACATGAAAACCATTGCTATTGACCAGGCTGGGCCCATAAGGGAAGATGCCTCCAAAAGTCAATGGATAAAATCTAGCAGAGTAGAATATTCAATCATTAAGATTCTATAAATAATTAGCTCATAGGAAGAGAGGAAGATATTCTGTAATGTCATTACAACGAACCTATCATGATGACAGAGGTCTAGGGAAAATATAATTTAAATTTTGGACTGTCCTTGAGGTAATTTGTATCTGTAAATACGGATACTTTGACAGGGACTGCTAAAATTGAGTAGATTATAAAGTAGAGTCTTAGTTGTGGAAAAAAATTGAGTGCTCCAATACTGTTACCCAGTGGTTCTCAAGCAGAGGTGATTTTGTCCCGTGAAGACATTTGGCAGTATCTGAAAACCTTGTTGGTTGTTACAACTGGAGTAGGGGGTTTGTTAGTGACATCTAGTGGACAGAGGCCATGGATACTCCCAAACACCCTGAACTGCAAGGAACAGCCCCCCACAATAAAGAATTATCTGGCCCAAATGTTGGTAGTGCTAAAGTTGAGAAACACTGCTTAACCAGTAAATAAGATCAAAGTGGACTCTTTAGATACTTCATAGTGAGTCTTTAAACTCCAAATTTAGAGTCCTTATGGTTCTCATCTATTTAATTATTTTAAATTAATTTCAGATAATGAATATGGGTTGTGGGGAAGGAGCCAAGGTCCACTCCCTGACTGGCAGTCAGTCACTGTAGTTATTTTTATATATTATTTTCCTTATCATATATCTAGTCTGAATAGGTAGCACCCAACATAACTGTATCTCAGTAACTCAGATGCTTGTCAGTACTGTGGTTCTTGAAGGCTGTAAGCAATTCCATCATGAAACACTAAATCAAAATATAGAATCGGCCTATATTCTGATTCAATAGGGCTGAATCACAGGGTGATTCATCAACCCTGTCTCTGCACTGGGCCTTGGAGAGGGTAGCTATTTATATTATCCAAAGATTCTGAAAGTGCAAAGTTTCAGAGAAGTACTCTTCCACACACTTACCCAAAAATGGGGATTCAGCAACACTATTTGACTTACTTTCCATGAAACAACATAAGAATGCCCCTATTTTTGAGTGCAATAAACACCATTTTAGTTTTCTATTGCTGCTACAACAAATTACCAAAAACTCAGTGGCTTTAATCAACACAGATTTATTCTCTTACATTTCTGGAAGTCAGAAATCTGACGTGGGTCTCACTGAGTTGCATTCCTTCCCAGGGCTCTAAGGGAGAAATTGTTTTCTTTCATTGTCCCTCTTTTAGAGGCTTTTTTTTATTCCTTGGGCAATGATCCCCCTTCTACCATCAAAACCAGCAATGACCAGTTGAGTCTTTCTCAGGATACCATCTCTCTGTGTCTGACTCTTCTGCCTCTCTCTTCCTCTGTGTGCAGAGCCTTGGTCCAACAGGATAATATAGATAATCTCCTGATCTTAAGGTTAGCTTTTTGCCATGTAACATAACATGGTCATAGATTCTGGGGATTAGGATGTTGCCATCTTTTGCGGGGGAGGGAGGAGCAATTATTCTTTGTACCATACTCAGTAAAAACCATTTTACAAGTAAGTAGATAAGGCCTATTTAGCTGTATTATTCACAAAATTGAGCTTTGGCATTTGAAATGAAATAATTCCATTAGACATTTAAACGAAGATAGCAAGCAAAGAGTGAGGATGTAGAAGAGTATCATGAACTTTGTACAAGATTCATTTCCTAATAGTCTTCCTTCTGGAATTTTCACAAAACAAATGAAGTTATAATTTAGGAATAAAGGAATTTCAGAACATTACATTATTAAATAGTTATTAATTTTATTGTTAACATAGGATTAAGGATGTGACTTCTAATTTTATTAACATTTTGATACGTCACAAAATCCTCCCCACACTCCAGCTCTCCATCTCTAAAAATGCAATTGTCTATCAAAAACTTCAACAGGTAAAAATAATCCTCCTTCCTACATTGGGAACAAAATCAAAGCAAAGCAAGTAGAGGAGGGGTGAATACTGCAATGTTGTAGGCGATCCTTTATATTAGTGATGAGGGACTCTGAGATAATGTTTCTGAGATACCGACAAACTGAGGATCACCGATATCAATAAAAAAAATGGATAGTTTTCTATATATTGAAATTACTCCTTGGAAGAAGTACGCTTTACCCTTTGACCCACTTATTAAATTAGTAGTAATTTAGTAGAAAGGGCACAGAAAGTCACCTAACTTCTTCACACATCTTCAACATCTTTAGGAGAAAAAATAAAAATAACATAAAAGTAGATCGATAATGCATTTTTTCCAGGAAACCAAGAGATTTCCAACATATCCATTCTATATTGACGATTCCATTAAGAGAATGTCATAGACACTGATGCACATAATGATGCCTCTGAATAAAAACATACTCTACTTATACTTTTTAATAAGTCAAGGGAATAAGCAGTGTATTTAAAAATGCTTATATCCTAAAATAATAAAACAATAATTAGGAATAAAATGAACACTTTTAGTCCTTAAAATAGTTTTCCTATATCCACAATATCCCAGTTATTCTAGAAAACAAACATCAAAATGAAGGAAGCAAGTCTTCTCTGAGGTATAAAATTTCATAAATTTAAATAATAATTTAAAAATATAGAATAGGAGATGCTACATGTTGTAAATAATTGTCAGCTGAGTTGTATAAAAAATTAGGGGTGTAATACATGCATCATTGAAAATAAATGCCATATAGCTTATCTTACCTTTCTTTATCTATCTCTATCTCTATCTCTCTCTATCTCATCTCCTCTATCGCTATCTCTATCTCTATCATCTCTATCACTATCTATCTCTATCTCTATCTCTATCTCTATACCCATTCCTTTACCTATACCTATACTTATACCTATATCTATACCTATACCTATACCTATACCTATACCTATACCATACCTAACCCTATACCTAACCCTATACCTATACTTATATCTATACCTATACTATACCTATACCTATACCTACACCTATACCTATACCATCTATCCTGGTGCGACCGAATGCAATTTGAGGTCTTGGAAGGCTGAGAACATGTCTACATTTTTTATATTCCACACAATGTCCAACAGTTACTTTATCTTAATAAGCAATACTGTTTTTTGTTTACTGCATTCTGCAGTACTGAATATTAACATTATCACATATAATAAACTGATTAAGTGACAAAGAGCTCTAATACAAAAATTTTTAACTGCGAATTCATTGTTATCTAAGTTAGGTATATTCTGCATTTTTAAGCTATGCTTCCCAACTTTATATATCATGCTGGTTCAATTAAGCACCCTTGGCGCAGAGGAATGAGTACCGGTTCCATACCTCAATATTATAAGAAGATTTAAAAAAAACACTTCATTAAGATTATAACTCTAAGCTCATTGCCTAATAATTTAAAATACGTAAATTATATATGTAAACTATAAAAAAAGATAACTCATATAATTTTTTAGTTGCAGGTGCATTTTAAGTCCCTGGAAATATTAAAAAAAAAGAAAAGAAAAGAAAAGAAAACATGCTGGAATTATTTATCAAGTTTTCCCTTTTAAGCAACAAAATGAATCATTTTTAGAGGTAATGAAAAATTTCACTCTCAGGTACAGTAACATGTGACTAATCGCCTTAAAATAGCAACCAGCTTTGCAATAACCAAAGAAAGAAACTACTGCATTAATCCACATAATGAAACTGAATTGATGTTGCCTTCTCCAATATCTCTCACATCTTAAGAAAAAATCCACTATACCCTGTTTCGATGAAGAATAAATATTTATTTAAAAAAAAATCTCAGTACGTAGAAATTAAACATTTATGGTTCCCAAAAGCTGGAGTGCATTTGATGGCTACGATCATCATGCTGTGCTCGCTGCTCCTTGCTTTCTGTGTTCTAGTCAACATCCATTTTGTGGGGAAGGGAAGCACATGGGAAGCTTCCTTAATTTAGTTCCTTTCATCTGAAGATTTCAAAACCTTTGCTGATGGCTATTATTTACAGTTGCTGAATAAATGGGAGCACTGAGCCAATAGGAGGCTATAACCACTCTGTAAATGAATTACGAAGCTGTAGAATCTTGTTAAAACAAGTAAGGATATAAATGTCTTAGATATCTTGCTCCCTTCTGAACCCATCTTCTATTTTTAAAATCAGCTTTCTCTGCTTTGTACCCTTTTTCCTACATCCTTAGATTAATGATGACCTTGCTTACTTGTTGAGGTACACAGAGTCAAATTTTTTTTGAAATGTAGGCCAGCTGCTGTACTACTTATACGGGTATACACAAATAGGAGAGGGGGATGTGTATGACATTATGACATGCAATTTGAATATGCTTTAGGGTATAAATTATACAGAAGAAGAAAAGAAAGAAAAATAAGTCTTTACACTGAAAACTGATGGAAAAGGGAGTAGAGGAAATTACTATAATGGTTAGAAGGTTAGGATATCTAAAAAAGCATACTAAAGAGACTGATGAGGAGAGGAGATGAGTGCAAGAGGCAGAAAGACGGGGCTAAAGACAGGGAAAGAGGCTATAGCTCCTTGTTAACACAGTACATCCTTTTCATTAGTGAAATATCTCTGAAGGCTTTTCAAAGTCATGGCTCCCACACCTGGTCAGTCACCTGAATCGCCTGAAGATTGCAGGTAAATCGATTCCTATTGTGTGTTCCCTGGAGATACCGATTTATTAGATCTGGCTTAGAGTCTAGGAATCTGAACAATATTTTTAAAAGATTCTGTGGTGAATCTGGTATAAATGCTTCAGGAAATCTAACCTTCGACCATGGCTGGCACCCAAGAAGCATATCCAGCTATGAACAGCACATAATTTGCTAGCTCGTGTCCACTAACACTGAGAAAGACAATTTAAAACAGGAACAGAGAAAAAATGGGTCTGTCCAGGTATCAAAAGTCACATCAGACTGTTTTATGTTGTCAATATGCCTGCATTGTCTGTGTCTTGAGATGCTGTTCTGTTATCTGGCCTAGATTTTGCTCCCTGCTATTTTCTTGGTTTGAACTACTGGATATGACCCCAATGCATCCCAGTTGGAACACTAGGCTTTATCTGGATCCTTGGGTTGTCCTGTAGTTTGCCCACATTGCCAACTTTGTCCTTAGCTTTATCTTCTATTTATACTGACCTTGCGATTCTAACAGGCACAGAATGGGAGAAAGTTCCAGCCAAAGCTTTCACCAGTGTGCCCCCAGAATCACATCAGGCTTTCTCTCATGGTACATTCAATCCACTCCCTCTGACTCTCTCAGTTCAGATTCAGTGAAGAATGGCCCAAAGATTTTGCTAAGGTTTACCTGAATCAAGAAGATTTCTTAATCACTTTAATGATATTCTATTAATGTTTTTAAAAGCATGATCTTTGTTCCTGAAGCAGAAACACTGGTGTCCTGGTTAAGATGCACCTTCCCAGGCTGCATAACCTACTGAATTAGAATCTATGCATGCAGTTATGATTTAGGAATCTGCATTTTAAACTAAGTTCTGCAGGTAATTTTCATGCACCTTAAAGTTTGAAAATCATTGGGAAACACAGTGATTGTTTAATTAATTAAATAATTATTTACTTCATTAATTGATTCCATAAACAACAATTTATTGCCTTTTATGTGCCAGATACTTGAAAGGCTCTAGGAGTATAAAGATTGTTTGAAAAATTATAAGGATGGTTTGAAGTGAGCATACTGCATTCCAGTAGAGAAGACAGATAAGTCAATAGATGATTAAATTGAGCATGACAGATGCTATGATAAAGGGTTTATTTATGAAGGGTTGCCCCATTCACTTCTGGTGATTCTAGAAAGCTGTTGATAGCTGTGTACTTTCACAATACCAATTTGCCTTATTGGAATGTCAGTTGTTTGTTGCTTAATTTATACACTAAATTTCTTTTTAATGTTTCTTTTGATTTTTTCCATAAGCTCGCAGTGTTCTTTCTTATCGTACAACCCTTTACAATTAGATATTTTAAAATGGAATAATTGTTGCTATAGAAAATTGTTATGTTCAGATGAAACTTAAAAAAATTAAAACAGAAGAGCCACGTTAAGACAACCAAAATGCTTTGACTTCTGTTTTTGCTGCTGCTCAGTGAAGTGCTATATAATGTTTTGAAATAATGTTTTTCATTGTTGGTATTTCATAGACACAGCCTTACTGAAATTTTAATTATATATGTAACTAAGGAAAAATTACCTATCGGCAAAACATATATACAAATTATGTGAAGAATAACATTATGAAAACCAACTATCTTTCAACTAAATACATTATTTGTATCTAAGCTTTTCCAGATGTGTAAGTTACATGAAGTTTTTGCAATTATTGGAATATTTAAACATAATACTTAGAACACTATATAAAGATTTAAGGTTTAAATGATAAAACATAAATAACATCTAATATTTATTTTTTAAAGAGTAAAGGTAAAACCCATGTTTTTTAAAATGCAAGAAGCCCATGGTCATTCACTCAAACAATATACTTTTTTCTCTACTGTAGTGTAAGCATCATGAATATACTATAGACTCCATCCACAGAGACCATGGTGTTGTCAAGGAGACAACATGATGTAACAATAATGTAGTTATCATGGAATCAAATAAGCTGTTAAAATATCAAATATTATATTAAATATTAAGATAACTCTAAAACATTAAAAATATTTTGCCTCTATTTAGTATGTATAACAGCCAACACTGAAGAGAATACAAGAAGAATAAAGTCCTTATATCCAACAAGCTGGATGAAAAAAAGACATATACATTATAATTTAAGTTAAAATAAGGTAGATATCAGAAGGAAGTACAAATGAAAAGAAGATGAGATTGACCTTCGATGGAGTGATGAATAATGGCTTCATGGAGGGGAGAGAACAGAGGCAAGCCTTAGAACTGCCTTGTATTAAATGTAATGATAATAACAATGTTTATTATTTCTATTAGTTACTGAGTGCCTTCTATTGACCAGCCACTTTACTAAGTGCTGGGCTAATCAGTTCTTATTTTGAGGTAGGTATAACCCTTCCCATTTCACAAATGAAGAAATTGCAGTTAAGAGAGGTTAAGCAATATTCCCCAAGGTCATACAGCATAATTTCAGTGCCAGGATGCCAAACCAGTTATCTCTGACTTAAACCCATGTATTTTCTGCCATACTGCCATCCACTCCTGCCCTGAAGACTGAATTAAATACAAATAAAATGTGTGAAAGTAAAAGGGTATTCATACAGATCAGTGGTCTTCAGCTATTTGCTGTTAGTATTTACTTAAAGAACCTGACATAAAGCCTGGTGTCTCTAAAAGAGTGCCCATAAACACATCAGCTTGCAATCTTTTAGTTTATCTATGAATCTAAGACAAGAAACTAATAAAAACTATGGATCCTTATATCTTCAAATTATTGTCTATAAATTCAGGGCATTCGCCAGCCCTGTCGGGCCTCTGGAATGCCTTTACCTCAAGACTGGGGTCCCAGCGGAGGATGGTACACTAGAATACAGGGAGTTAATGGGAAGAGAGCTTATTCTGCAAAAGAGTTTCTTTGCAACCTCAGGTTTTTGCTCTCCTCCCTCCTTTACAACCGGCACATCCTGTGGGCACCATCATCTAGCCTCTTTCTCTCTACTGCCACCAGCACCAAGACGTGGACTCTATCATGTGGTCTTTTCTAACAGTTTTCTCATTGCTTTCTTGCCACCAGTTTCTTTTCCACTCTGGTCCATTCTCTACACTGCCGTAAGCATTTTTCTTACATAAACGGTGTGTTATTGCCTTATTTAAAAACCTTTTTTCACTTTTTACACTAATTATTGAACTTCTTGGAAAGGTATGAGCCATTCCACATTCCACAAGTTTGTCCTGAACCAACTTCTTTTTCATAAAACAAAACAAAACAAAACAAAATATTCACTATCTGCATTGTATATATTTGCATTTATTTTTTCTTATTTTTTCCTTTACCTTTCAATAAACTACTACTCATACTTCTAAACCTAACTCAAATATTATCTCCTCTGTAAAGTCTTCACCAATTTCCCCACTCATTCTCATACATAACACTTCGTTCAGGAATCTCTTGCAGCCACATTTTACAGAAATGGATCTTTTTATGTAAATATATTCTGTAGAGGTGCAAGACTGAAGTCACAGCTCATTGATCTTTGTATCCCAGTCATCCAGCACAGTGTCTGGAATATAGCAGGTGTTCAGTAAATAATTTTTTTCAAAAGTGAATGAATGAATGATTGATCAATCATCGAAAAGAAGTTTCATATTATTTCCAGACCAGTTTGCAATGTATATGTTCTTGTAATTTGTTTTTTAAAAATTTATTAATGTTCCTTTTCAATGATCACTTCTACCAGGTCATTGTAACTATTTTGTTGTTAAAAACATATTTAATATAACATTATATTTTGTATACATATATGTATATGTATTATATGTATATATGTGTGCATACACACACACACACACACACACACACACACACTATCCCAGTACTGGTACACATTCAGAAAACGAACAACTTTACAACCAGCTGGTTGGGATATAATTACTTAAAACATATTTGGCAGGCAAAAGAGCAAAATATATATATATATATGTGTACTACAACAACATTTTAAACAGGCAAAGAGTTATGATATCTGAAATTTCTAACTGGCGTGATAACAGAAGAATATTTAATCATATAGAGAAATGTTAATTATATGTTAAGTGAACAATGAGTTACAAAACAGTATAAACACTAGGAATGACAGACATGACTAATATATACATTAAAAAAGTCTAGGAAGACATTTAAAAGGAGATAATACTAAAAAAAGAAAATAAAAAGAAAAGAAAAAATCTTAAGAATTTAAAATGTATCTAAGAGTTAAAAATGATAAGGATTAGCTATCATTCATATGTTTGATAATAAAATCAATTTAAGATCACTTAAACTTGATGTTATGTTGCAGGGATCTATAGAAATAAAAGCACTAAGATTTCTACTACATAAAAAGCTCTTAGAAATCCAGTCATGCTTCACATTTTCCCTGAATTCAGATGAATAATTTAATAAAAGAAAATAATGAAGTGTAAAAAAATATTTTATTCTCTCCTATACATCATATTTCAAGGTCAAAATATACCTAACACTTTATAAATGGAGGCACTATGGGAGAAAATTCAGGAATCTCCACAACGTGTAATAAGCATTGGGAAGATGTAAAAGTGGCCTCCATGCTTGCCAAAATATGTTTCTTTATATGTTGCAAAGCAAATCATATATCTTCTAATATAATATATTTTAAATTGATTATTATTTTCCCAAGCACTGGGTACAAAATTACATGTGTATAAAACTTTAATAAAAATACATCCCATATGTTATAAAATGATTATAAATGTATGATAATGTTGATTTTATGAGAGCCCTTACCTAAGTTTAAATTATTAATAAAAATACAATCATACCATTTTATTCATTCATTATTTATTCAGGCAGTAACCTCTGGATAAGGGCCTAACATGTATCAATATGATGCTGAACTCACTAATGACCAAGATGTTTTTACTGCCCTCATGAATCCCGAATTTGAGCTGGTAAGCAGTGCCTAAGAAAATACCACATGTATTTGCAAGATGTTATAGAAATTTATGGAGGCATGAAGGGAAAGGGTTAGAGGATTGAAATGACTTAGACTTGAAAGTTTGAATTAGACTGAGTTCAAGAAGAAAACCAGTTTCCCAAGAGGGCAGCAAGAGTAGAAGCATTGGAGGTGTGAAGGTGGTTTTGTATGGTAAGAGTATTCAATCCTTATCATCTGGTTATGTGTTTACCCTAAGAACTACAGGAGATGACACTCAGAAAGAAAAATGGGCAAAAGTGAGCAGAATACACACTAATGAATTTTCATTTCATTTCAATAATGAAAGGCCACCGAATGTTTTTATTTATTATTTGTTCATGTGCTTATGTGGTGGGTAGTTGGGTAGGTAGACAGGCTGGCTGGCTGGCCGACTGGTTCCTGATTTTAGCAGGGAAGTAAAACAATCAGAAAGTTGGAAGGATGACCAAGAGCAATGAAGATAAACTGACTAAAACTACTATGAAAATCACTATGAACATCAATTAAATACTTAGTTAATATTTTTTGTCTGCTAAGAATATAGCGAGGACTTTGGAAGTCTTATAAATTGCCACAATTACCTGAAAAGGCCATTAAGATATTCGCTATATGATGCCTTTTTTCTGACAGTAAATTTCCCTTTTGTAAACAAATGTTTTCAAATGAATTTAGTAATAATACGGCTGCCTCAAATATTCAAATTGGTTCTCATTTTATGCTTAATAATGTTTCTCCAGCTTAAAAGCATTTATATAAAGGATCAACTCTATACATCTTTTTTTAAAATTTCTATTTCTGTATTTCTACTTTTCTACAAATCACCTTGGTTTAGTCAAAGTTTGCTCATATCAAATAAATAACAACCAAAAAAGAAGTGAAATCTATAGAGTACTTTATACTTACTTAAAACACTCAAAAATACAAATTACCAAGATATTATCATTATTTAAGTAAATCAATACAATAGAAATATTAAAAATACAACATGAATATACATCTTGTTGCCATTCATTGGACTTTTGGCCTCGGTCATCAAGTAAATAGATCAACCAAAGATGTGATTTAGCTGTTAATTAACACATTTTAAAGCTATTGAGGAGCATTGTTAAAGTTTGCAAAATGTAGAAACTACTTAAAATACAATTATAAGTTGAGAGCTTTAACATTCAGAACTCTGGAAGGACTATAACACAGGAGGGGAAAAAAAAAACAACTCCTTTATGATTTCTAACTTTTTATCCTGTATCTTGTAGTTATGGTCAAAAGACCTTAAATATATAAGTGGAAAAAGAATAAGAGCACCAACTACTGACCAAATAAATGAAGAATCTGTTCAAAATATGTAGTCATAACTTACAGGGACTATAATAATATCTTTGAATATGTTTTGCCCTTCACTAAAATGGTATTTCTACCTTGGTGGATAAATTCAATGAGTAGCCTTCAAATTAAACTTGTATTTTGATAATATTAGCTGTAAAAAATGGGCACTCTGGTATTAGATGGTATCAATCTCATCATAGTGCAGAGTTAAGGTAATACTTCATAATTTTCATACTTCATTATTCTATAGAGAATGAATTGTGTATATAGATATAGGAGTCTTCATTTTTAGGAACTAGTAAATATACTAAAAAAAAAAAATCAGATAAGCAATTCAAGAACAACTCAGGAAGATTAACTTAAAATTGGAAACAATTAAATGTTGATAACTTGGCTTTCCAAAGCCTAGAGGGACATGTTAAATACTGATAAAATAAGACAGTAAAGTGATTTAGCAAGACAAGTCATTTAAATAACAACAATAAAAGCCCACTAGGGTCTGGTCTGTTGTATAATATGGTCATGATGTCTTGTGGTATATCAGGCATGAACTTGGAGGGTTCTCACTTTTGCATTGAGTCTTCCTATGACCAATGAGTCATGTTTGTTAAACACACGGAAATTATTTAGAGTGTTATATTGAATGAACACACACACACACACACACACACACACACACACACACACACAATTAAACAGAGTATTGAACATGTATCTTCTAATTGAGTTGGCTTTGAGTCACACCATTTTCTAATGTTAATAGGAAGTCACAAATAACAATCAATCTATCAAGTTAAAAATATAAACTCAGTGAAAAATATAAATTTAAGTCAGTTGGCTAATATTCTATTGAAAAAAAAGTCCTAAAGTCATATCATTAATGTTAAAATATAACTATTATACCCAGTCCAAAAGAGTAAATCTTTTGGAGTTGTTCCAAGTTAAGTCAGCAGGGTGCCATGGACGTTTAACATAAAATATGCTTCTTGACCCAGAGGATATGAATCAGGATACTATTAGCTGAGGGACATCAGTTGATTCAGTAAAGCTCTATACAAAGTCTCACATGATGTTCTCAACAATTAGGAGGAAAACCAATTTATCTTATGATTAATTTGACCAACACAGAATGTACATTTGGGTTAAAGAGTGACTATTGGGTTTGACATTGCCCAACTTAGCTATCTACATGGATCAAATTAAGCAAGTAATTGCCAGCATGTGGCTATTTCTGACTGTGGATTTATACCTATTATACTGACTTTATTTGGAAGTTCAGCTATTGCATTTTTGTAATTTATTTACCTCAATATATGGCTGAACTTCTGGGATTTGGTCTGTTGGAAGTTCTAAGTGAATATAAAAGCCCCAAGTAAAATAGGCAGTTTACTTACATGGAGAATACAAAATCCAAGTGACTCTGGTAAGGGAGGAAAAAATGCAATTTCTGTGTCATTAAAAAAATTGCTTATTCAATATTTCAAAGTAATGTTAATGTTCTTCCCTTGAAAATGAAAAAAGAAGTCAAAGAACTGGAACCATTTTACCAGTTAACAATTGTTTATATTGAGTTATATTGAGTTTGAAATTAAATATTAGACTAGTTACTGAAAACTGCCCCAAATATGTTTACTATGTATGATGTAATCTTAGTAAACTAAAGAATGTGGCGTATAATCTTTTAGAGTTTATCTACATTGAAGATTTTTAAAAGATATAAACAGAGCCATATTTTTGGAGAAATAATATCATTCACCTCCACTGAAAGTGAAAGTAGAAATGTTCAGGAATAAACTTCTGCATAGCTAAACATTTAGCATGTAAAGGTTTGGGGAGTTTTCCTAAGTAAGAGAGTTTAAATAACAGAGAATCTAAACTCAACATCATTAATTTAAATGGCACAGAGTAGAATGTTTCCTAATCAAACAGTCAAAGAAGAACCTATCGGCTTTCGACAAAGTTAAAAGAAACTCCTTTTCTTCTCACTCAGCCAAAGGCAGATAAAAGCAACATTAACATTAAAACATGAATGACTATTCATTTGATTTAGATGGTTTAAGTGGTGACTTGACAGCAGGGAGATCAAATAGATAGTCACTACATGTCCCTTCCATTTCTGATTATTTTTCCTAATATAAATATATTATAGCATATATTTAGAGCTGTTATTTATGCCCTAAAGAATACAGTATATTATCTGTTATGTTAATGTATTACATTTCCCTCTCTTATGTAGTCATATGTTTTTTGAAGTAGTTTAAATATTACTTTCAAACATTTCTGCATTTTGAAGTCTATAGTGATTAGAGAATTTTATATCATTGAATTACCAGACACTAAAATTGCAGAAAATTTCTCAGAATAAATTTCAAAAGTTAAAAATAGAAAGCAATGGGCATTATTCGCCATGTTACTTGATGGCTTTATCAGGGGATATTTCAATGAAGCACTGAGAAAACTGTCACATGAAACAATTTGTAAGTAACCTAAGCACCCAAAACAAAGTAATCTGCCTGAAATTTCTAAATCTTAAATTTTTATACATATCTGTAATCAAATATCACCTATGATGTTTAAATAAACTATAGTTTACTAAGGATACACTGATATATGATAAAGAGAGAAGAAAGTACATAGAACATTGCAAATATCATGAAAAAATTTTGAACAGTGTATATGTGCATTTCATCTGCTAAAGAGAAATGAGAAATGAATGCATTTCTAGATGATAAAAGAAATTCTCCCTTCAAAGGTATTTAAGATAAAAAATTGAAGGTAAAAATAATTTGAATGATTTTTCAGTGCTAACTAGATAGAAGAAACTAATATTAATGGTACTCTCTCTGAGCTTGGTGCTGTGCTAGGTTTTTAGGATATTTAACATCCGATTTATTTCTTCCAACAAGTCTGACAGTTACACAATGTGTGGACTAAGGTTCACAGAAATAAACTGTTTTGTAAGGTTACATAGTAAGTGTCATTAGTTGGGAAGTAAACTCAAGCCTCTTAATTCAGAAAGTCTGGGTATTTTGGACCTTTCAGAAAAATAAGAGAAATTGAGGCTATCAAATTTTACCTTGTTAATTATCATTTTTCATACTGAGTGTCAAACATTACTATTATAGTGTGGAGAAAAAAGTAAAAGAAATATAGTATCATAATAAATGTTATTTAACTTGATAAATAATATTTGTTTTAAATATATATTTTTATTGCTAGACTCTAGAGCACAGGGAAATCTGGTAAATGGTTTAGGCTTAATACAGTATTCTTAAATTCTATGATATTG
Source organism: Pteropus vampyrus (assembly GCF_000151845.1). Taxonomy (NCBI): domain Eukaryota; kingdom Metazoa; phylum Chordata; class Mammalia; order Chiroptera; family Pteropodidae; genus Pteropus; species Pteropus vampyrus. Next base: position 1,928,408 of record NW_011888814.1, on the reverse strand, counting down.
GTTTTTGTCAATGTTCACATCTTGAATACAGTAGTGATGTTAGATGAAAACAATCAGTTCTGTGCTTATGAACTAACTGCTTGTCACACAAACAATTCAGGTGCAAGAATGGTGCTTATGACGATTCTGGCCAAGGAATTCTGGAAGAGCAAAAGAATCCCTCCACCGAGGAAACCAGTGTGGAATTCATTAACATGTATGTTTACATAAAATGGCATGGAGAACAAGCTAGTAAATGTAAGGACAAAATTACCCCTAACATTCAAATAATAAATCTGGAAGCTATTAATAAGTCTGAATTTGAAGAGTAAGGTTTTTAATTTTTATAAGACGAGAATATGCTCTTAAAGATTTCCTCTTTCAAAACATTGTTTGCCATAACCAAGTTTTTGATATTTCATATATTGGATATTGGATATCTGGATGCATTTGGATGAATAAGGAAGAAAGGGAAACATCTTTTTCACTGCTAATCCATACAAATTTCAAATTTGAATTATCCAGGGAATGATAAATGATATGCAGGTTTTGTACATATCTATTATTGAATAAGTAAAAAAAATTATGAATGAAAACATACTTTTTTATTGATAAATAAAATGAAGAAAACTAAAAATCAGGATTATCTCTTTGGGATATGTTATTTAATAGTGTATCTTAAATGTAAATATATAATATTTGAGGGAAAGTATATAGCATAGAGATTACATTGAATCCCATCCAGTTACACTTTGCAAGAACTGTGTGAACTTAGCTCAGTTACATAAGCTCTCAAAGACTCAGTTTACTTATCTGTATAACAGGAATAATAACTGTATCTCTCTCATAGAACTATTGTGAGGATTAAATTATATAAAATATGCAAGTGCTGACCACGTACACACACCATACCATTGACATATGGGAAGTTCTCCAAAAGTGATAGAAATTACTATCATCATGATTAGGGAGGATGTCATTTTTGAACTCTGATTGTGTCTTATATATTTTAATATTTCCATTAGCAGCTAGTTCAACATCTTATATTTATAAAACCAAGTAAAAGAAAGTAAAACAAGTCTATGGCCATGCCACTCTCAACGTGCCTGATCTTGTCTGATCTTGGAAGCTAAGCAAGGTCAGGCCTGGTTAGTACTTGGATGGGAGACCACCTAGGAAGATCAGGATACCAGGTGTTGTAGGTGCAAAAAAACCCCAAAAAACATAGAAAGTATTTGGTTTGAGAAATTACTGCTTGTTTTTCTCTCATTAGTTAATGTAACCTTAAATATTCTAATAGAAAGTAATCATATTCATCTATTTATCCAATAAGGACCATGAATATAAATTTATGATGATATAAAAAGTTCAAATCAGCTTTCTCTCTTTAATGGCTGACCAAGGGAATTTCTTATGATTCCAGTTCTGGAATTGAAACTTGAGAAATGTCAGGGTTGTAATTATGGTCTTTAAAAGGACTCTATATAAAGGTTTCAACAACCCAAGATAGGCTTGAGTTGTTTCTATATTGCATAAATATATTTAAACATAAATCTGTGTTAAATAATACTCCTTGTGCTTATGTCATAAACCCAAAATAACTAAAATGCTACAATTTAAATATAACAAAACTGTAAAACCAATAAAAATCAGGTTAACATTCTGAATTAAATTAATAAGTTAAATTAATATAAAAATTATTTTAAAATAAAAGAATTTTTACCAACTTGTAATGTAAATTGCTAAATTATGGACCTTTTGATTTCAGAAGCTCATCTTATTGAATGTCATGCTCCCATCACTTTTCCTACTGGGCAATGTAAAATCTTCGTTCTGCTGTGTGAATTAAAGTCATCTGGCCTCTGTTTAATAAAAATGCATTATTTATGTGCTGTCTACTTCTATTCTTTTCTCAGTAGCCCTAAACAATTAAATAAAACAACAGTGTACCAAAATATTTATACATACAAATTATAAAGGGAGAAGTAAAATCTAGCAGCAGAATATATATATGCAACAAGAGGCTTATATTAATTCATTTCATGTTATTAGCAAAAAGATATCGCTCATTCCAAAACAAAATTTTTGTGGAAAATACACACATCTCTGGGAGTATGCCCATGGAAGTGTATGTAAGTAGCTTGGCTCTAGTCTATCTCAACTGGTTTCTATGGCAGAACTTTCACTGGGGTGTGATTCTTGCTCTCAATTAGGCCCAATGGATTTAAATCTTTCTAACTATCTTTTCATTTATTTCCAAACTTCCTGGCTTGGGACTCTAACTGTGCTTCCCTTTTGCTCTCTTCCTAAAACTCCAAACAGGTTTCCTTGTCGCCTCTATTGTATACTCCCTCTTACCCCAGCCTGCGTAAGAGCATCGCCTCTGACTTGCTGAGAAGAGGAGATTTGGGCATACATTCATTCACCCAGCATATACTTATTAGGCATCTGCTTTGTACAACAGCCCATGTTTGCACTGTGGAGAGGGAAATGGATTATGCAGATAGTGCTGGGCCTAAACATCTTCTACTAAACTCATTTGCATCAGCAGGTACATTTCACTGAATATAGAGAACTCTACAGAATTAAATTTAAAAGTTGACATTTAGTCAATTATATAAAAATACTTTCCTAGGGGCAGGGGTTAATTTATATATCACCAAAATATTTTCTACATCACTAATAATTTCAAATAGATATCAGATGTTTAAACTTCTTATTTTGCCCCCAGAAATAATGAGTAAACACTCAAACTATAACCCATTCAATAAAATAAATTAAATAATCAGTACTTTAAAGATATAAACTCATTTATAATAATCTACTTCTATGGAAAATAGATTAACAGGCAGTCAACACATACATATAGAATTTTAACCTAAAATTCTTGTATACTTTCTTTAAATATATAAACGTACATTGATGACTGATATTCATTTGTAATGATGACCAAGGGACTATAAAATTTTCATGAATCATAGCAATAATATTTGTAAAAATAGTAACCTATTATCACCAACATTCTACTAAGAGTGGTTAGGGCATGGACTCAGAAGAGGTTTATTTTTGCATCATAAAATTAAAACAAATATAACTTTCACTAGTTTCTGAAAAGTATATCTTCATCTTTTTAAGAAAAGTTATGAGAGAATATTGTTTAGTCCAAATCTCCGAGGATTTCTCTGTCATTCACAAATGGATATTTTGAAGAATTATTTTCCTAATCAATTTATAAAATATGATTTGGATTTCATGATGCTTTCTTAATAGTTTCCATAATAGAAGAAACAGGGGTATAACTATATGGAGTACCATGTGCTTAGAAATTTAGGGCAAAAGTCCCTATTTTGGTTTATGGGATGATACATAGGCAAAAATGCAGCCACTCAAATGCAAAAACGATTAAAAGTAAATACTCTTCATTAAATTATTTATTGGAAAATAAAACAATTATAATTTTTTGCCATTTTTGGCTATTTTTTGAGTCTTCATCTTTACTTCCTTTAATAGGCAAAAGACAGTTACATAAACTTTGACTGATACCAAAATATTCTGATAATAATTTGTAAAATCTCATAAATAATATGGCATTTTAGGTAAATATCATACTAAAATTCCGTATATTCAAGAATCTTACATTCTATTGGAGGAAGAGAGAGGATAAACAGGATAACAAATAAAGCACATAACATGTTAGACATGATAAGTGCCCAGAAGAAAAATAAAGCAAACGCTGATGGTCATGGTGATTTAGTTTGACTGGTCTCACTGGAAAAATTACATTGAACAAAAAACTGAAGTTGGTGAGGACAGAAACATCCTTTAATTATTATCATACTTTGATTGTAGATACTTACTAAAATGTTAAGCTGAATATAAATCCTCAATATTTTCTCCTCAATCTCTTTCAAAAAGATTTCTGGAAGGTAGCTTTAATATAAAGAATGTTAAGACAATAAAGAGGGCAAAGGATCATCAAATGTTTCAAACAACATTGGAATTTGTGGAACTGTCAGCATTTGTCAATTGAATACAAATATAAATAGTTTTTATTTTTAGGTTAAGAAAACTAAAACAAGAAGACAGGATTCTGTAAAAATTTCTGAATTCCTAAATATAAAAAAAGATATGTCTTAATTTTAACTCTTGAATTTTTAAGAAGCATTGCTAATTGATGACCAAAGAATATTTGAACCGTATTTCATTTTTGTATTGAGGGCCTTTGCATAAACCTGTTCAGGGCCACGTCCTATGGTTCTCAATCAATTCCGAAATACTCGTTGACTTCCAAGGTAAGCCTGTGTTCTGAAAAGCCATTGAGAAGAGAGAGGCAAGGAAGTGGCAAACAGCCAAGAAGAAAGGTATTGGCAAGAGAAACTCTTAACCTTATGATGCATCAATTACCTACGATCAAATAAAACAGACCTCACAAATGGATGTGGAATAAACATAAAAAGAATTTCTATTCTTGGGAAACATTTCCATATCCTGAATATTCTAGTGTCTTCTTCCAAGTTGAAATCAGAGTGCAGTGACTCCTGAGGTAAACAATGTACAAATGCTTCTGACTTTGTCTGTGCTTCCATCAAACCTACATTTTAATGGCTGTATTGCCTGACAGACTCCTGAGGCTAGACAGAAAAGGTGAGACTCGCAATGAATTCTTAGGATCAATACAAAGAAGTGTCAAACTAAAAATAATGTGTGCTTGGTCTTAGAAGGCTGGATGGAATCAGTATCATCAGGTGGTCACTGCACTCATTTTCAGTTGAGACTGAAAATAACCACACTGGAATGAAAATAGCTCAACGCAGAATGAGTGGAAACCAGTGCACAAGCCAACTGAGCTATAATTGTAAAAAAAAAAGAAACATATGAAAATACTCAAAGATGACAGATAAAACTGTGGATACCAAGAACATTTTTCTTTCCTCAAAACCTTTAATGTTGTTTTTGGCTAGGAATAGTTCACAGTTCAGCTATTTCTAGAACTTTAGTGAAAACACCATATCCTTTGGAACTGTGTTTTTTTTTTTTTTTTTTTTTTTGCTATATAAGTTATTTATTGCCTTTGATAGCTGTTTCTTACTGACTTAAGATTTTGGAAGAACTGAGTAATCTTTTTTCTATGCTAAATTAGAAGGTAAATTTGCTGCTTTTCAGCATTCAACTATTTGCTAATCCTCCTTATGTTGGGGGTAAATATGATCGATGATGACTTGGATGTTTCAAAAGTTGGAAAATTCATCCATTCGACTAACATTTACTAATCAGCTACTTTTTTTCTTTTTTGCCAGGCACTGAGCTAGTCATGGGATATTAGCGATACATAGGGGATCCTGCACTCCGGAAACCCATGGTTACAAAATGGTAGGATCCATGTTTTAAGTGAAGTTGTATATGAGTGACTTACAAGGTATGGAAGACTCATTCTATTTTTCTTCTATAAGAATTGAGTTTGGGCTAGGCTTAAGCCCCCCTTGCTTAAGATTACATTACCAGCCTTTGCAGCTAGGTATGGCCATGTGATTAAGTGTCGACCAGGTGAATGTCAGTGGTAGTGATATCAGCCAGTTCTAAAGTTTGCTCTCAAAACGGCTGGGAGTGTTCTTTTCAAGCAAAGATTCACTTAGCCTGTTACCTGTGTCCTGTCTAATATCTTCGAGGTAGTAAAATCAAAAACTAAAAAACTATGTGTGCCTGTGTCAATGTCATCCAGTGAATATAGTTTATAAAGGTATGATGTTTCAAGTAGTATGTAATATGTTGCATTATGATGACAGTAGTCTCACAAAAATTCATTTAAAAATTATAGAACCTATTGTTCAGGCATAGGAGTTTCAGGTGTATGCTGAAAGTATGTGCCATGGATGGAGGGAGAGAGTTTCTGCCGGTGGGCCTAGTAGTAACTAATACTGTAACACTATTTAACTATTAAGTTTGTGGACATTCTTTTGCTTTCTGTTTGTCTTTTCTTCTTTCTGTTGTTTAGAAAAGTTATTAATGGATACGTAACAAAGACAGAATACAATGTATACACATTTTGTTACATTTTGCCATATGTATTTTAATCAGGGTGGTAATGTAGACAGATTTTGTCTCACTAATATAGCCTGACTTGCACATAAACAAGCATATGACTAAGACGATTTGGAGTATAATATGAAGGGTGAAGTTCATTTCGCCTTCTTAATAATTAAATTTTATTTAATACTGCCAGAGAATGTCCTGTCAATTGAGCTTTGCATTCTAATTTGTTCTCCTGAGTTGAAATATATATAATACGATACACACACCTGTATGTTTGTGTTTGTGCACACGCACACACACATATTTGCAAATATATTTTTTGTACAGACATATATATCAAATGTGGGTTCAAATACTACTTATCTGTTTTGTATATTCAGTAATGTTTTACTAAAGTCAAGTCTTGTCATTCATTCTGCCATCATATGCTAACAGGTGGGTGACTAAACTTTAAAACATATTAGTGCTAAACTTGATGAGTGCACTATGTGGTCTCTCATACTTGTAAAGCCTCCAATAATTTAAACAATCACTATTCGCTAACCAAAAAGAAAAAAGTTTATTTTAATAGTATTCATAGATAGTATCTAGTGTTTATTCTCCTTAATTAAGTAAAGCGTTTAAATAAATGGATGACCATAATGTGCTGAAAAGACAATAAGACAATGAGGAATAAATGCAAGCATAAGCAAACTTTAAAGCCTGGATTCTGTTGGTTGATACAGAAGTAGACAAGATAGAAAGAAAATCTGGCCAGAAAAAAAGAGGAGAAAGGAAAAGAATGAAGAGTAGTAGCTTAAATAATGCATTAAGAATCCAAGGTAAAATAATTTTTTTGAAAGAATGGTATGATATTAATCTAAATTAATTCCAGAACAAATCTATAAGTTCTAAACCTTTGAACTTACTTATAAGTATTTTCTTTAAGAGAAATGATAAAGTCACATGAATGCCTTAGAATCATGTGAGTCACCGGTCAGTGATGCAAAGTTAGATGTGACTTGTGTTCTGAAGGGCGATGTCATTCAAGATGATAGGAATGGTGTGACTGGCAAGTTCACCTA
>NW_011888814.1:1873024-1921285 GCF_000151845.1 Pteropus vampyrus | reverse complement strand
CGTTTAAATAAATGGATGACCATAATGTGCTGAAAAGACAATAAGACAATGAGGAATAAATGCAAGCATAAGCAAACTTTAAAGCCTGGATTCTGTTGGTTGATACAGAAGTAGACAAGATAGAAAGAAAATCTGGCCAGAAAAAAAGAGGAGAAAGGAAAAGAATGAAGAGTAGTAGCTTAAATAATGCATTAAGAATCCAAGGTAAAATAATTTTTTTTGAAAGAATGGTATGATATTAATCTAAATTAATTCCAGAACAAATCTATAAGTTCTAAACCTTTGAACTTACTTATAAGTATTTTCTTTAAGAGAAATGATAAAGTCACATGAATGCCTTAGAATCATGTGAGTCACCGGTCAGTGATGCAAAGTTAGATGTGACTTGTGTTCTGAAGGGCGATGTCATTCAAGATGATAGGAATGGTGTGACTGGCAAGTTCACCTACTAGTGACAATGAATGCAAACTTTTAAACTCTGAATAAGAAAAAAGAAGAAAAATTATGGGTAACATGTACTGGTTATCAAAACCAAAATATATTCCTTAAGAACACAGAAAGATGATCTAAAACATAAAGAGTAATCCTTGAAATTTCTCCATAGGATTTTTTTTTTTTGTTAAGTATTCCCAAAGTTTTCACAATACTACAATATAATTCAATTCTACTATTACTCTGCAGAAGCTACATTTTAGCTATATTAAAATTAGGATGAGAAAAATATACTCATGGAAAGATACTAATATTAATCTTTCCATGTCAATGCTGACCATTAACTCAGAGTAACAAAAGGTAAGACGTTATCTGGAATAGCAAAGATGTTCCTGTTCCGCGTTAGCAATATGTGGTAGTGGAACTTAAAAAAAAAATTACCAAGTCATTACATTTGTATTTGAATTCTAATAATAACGAACAGTAGTTCGTTTGAGACAAAAAGAGTATTATAATTATTCTACGATGAAAAGATTGCTTTCTTATGTTTGTACTCTTCCAATAGCTTAATAATTTTACCATATTCTTGTTTCCAGCATAAAATCTATGCTATACAAACTTTTCATCTTTTTGCTCTTGAATGCCTTAATCAATATTTGACTAAGTAGGATCTCGGTTTCAATATTCAGTCTTTAGGCAATGAAAAGATCATATGGGGAGAGAGGAAAATTGGTTATTTTTATATTCTAAAAGCATTTTCTTACTTTCCTGAATTAAAAAAGAAGGAAAAAATTCATTTCCTCCTAGTTAGAATATGCTTTATGATTAGCTACACATTCTTTAAACTCTTCAAGAAAAAATAAAAATGTGTTCAGTGTGATAAAAGTTGATTGGATTCTAGATAGAACTATAAAGTCAAAGAAGTAAATCATAGAAAACTATCAACTATGTAAACTTTTATCTTTATAAAATAAGAAAATTACACATTTGACTTTTAAATTTTATCATTTGAATATCTTCTGTTAAACCTAATGAGGAATTATTAGTTACCTCCTTTCTCTTTATTAATTTATATATAAATCGTTTTTATATACCTAAAAGTACTTTTTACCAGAAATAAAATTTCAATCAAATCAAACCTTATAATTACACATTACAGAAACTATTTACTTATAATTTTGGCATATTTTGTTTCTTCATCATTTTTATCTATATCTAATATTTGGGAGTATTTTATCTCTGAGGATAATCTAATCTTCCTCAGTTTTATCTAGAATTAGAAACAACATTTCTACTATTCTATTATTCTATCCCATTAACTTACTACTTATTCTTCAATTTAACACTAAAAAAGGCCTTCATTCACCGCTCCCATTATATCAAATTAAAAAAAAAATAAAGAATTTAGTATAATGTAGCCACAAACAACTCTTCCATGTCTTATTTTCATTTTGTATCATATTATCAATAAAACTTGAATCACTCCCCTTAAGCAAAAAACAATTATAGTATATAATTACTTTTCATGAAATAAGAATTGTATTATGTGTAATATTTTGTTACTTAGTTTTCTTAGCAACATATTCTGAGAATTTCTCATATCCTTAAATTTTCTGTAACACCTTTAAATCTTTGGTATATTTGTACCTTATGAAACAATTTTGTGAACATAAAATAATTTATTTTAATTAACTTGTTGGTAAGTTGTCAGTGTTCTTGAGGTAAATACATCTAAAACAATTTTTAATAACATATAAATATGTATACTTAATTTCTGCAAACCAGGTTATATATATAGGGCAGACTGCTGTCTCAGTTTGGGTTTAGGGAAAGGAGTTATATCTATTTTTCTTTGTCAGTTTTCTACATATCGTGGTCATGATTTGTCCCTAAAGTACTCAGTGCCTATATAACAACTATATATTTTCCTTACAAAATAATTAATGTGATATCATAGTAAATTCATAGCTCATAAAATTTGCTCATAGTAATACTATAAAAAGGAGTAAAATGTATTAAATATTATTCATCTAATAATAAGTGTGAAAACTTTTTCGATTTCTATGTGTTGTTTTTGTTTTTGTTTGTTTGTTTGTTTTTTATTATTACTACTTAGGAGTGGGTGCTGTAACAGAAGCTACTGCAAGTCTCCGGTTGCCAGGCTCCAGTTCATCAACCACATGCTCCCTGACCTAGAGACCCTACTCACTTCAGAACAAATACGGTCCTTTCATAAAGGGGAAGAAGGAAGACACAGATGAATTGTAAAAGACAGTGTCATCCTGCAACACACAGATAAGCACACAAACTCAGTCTTTATTAGTTCTGTTTCAAGTACCATTAATGACATTGGTAAAGCAATTCTGGCAAGGTTTTATAATGTTCACATATAAAATATTTGTGACTGTCAATGTCCTTGTCTTTGTGCAGTAGGTATTTCTAAGAGTTATCTACAATTTGAACTGACACTATGATGCTTGTCATACTTTTATTTTCTTATAAATTCATATTTTCATATATTAGATAATTTATTACAGTTATTATATAAGTAATATGTCCTTCAGACAAAAGGTATGTCAGGATAGTGTAGGTTATGTTGTGGCAACAAACAAACCCCGAGGCTTAGTATCGTATCATAACATCCCATAATTAGTATCTATGAGAAATTTAGAAATTTACATTTCATCGACATAAAGGATGTTTAGTGCCTGCAATACTCCAGGGCGGCTCCTGCACATGTGATGACTCAATGATCCAAGTCAACCCAACTTTGTGACTTCGACATCTGGACACAAGCCTTTCAGTTTGTCGCAGCAGAGAAGAGGGAAAGGCATTTTCCTGCTCTTGCCCAGACATCACACATTTTCCCCAGTCACATTTCCCTGGAAAGGATGTTATGTTTTCTGACTGGCTCAAGACATTCACATTGTCTACTTTCATCTGTACTCAACAAGAAAAAATAAAAAACAAATCGTTTAGAAAGATTTCCAGGCCACAGAGAAAAAAAGAGTTGCGTGTGCAGAGAATTTAAAAATGACTTCAAGAGAGGCAAATTTGAAATTCCCCTGGAAGTCACCTACAGATGTTGATTTGTATTTCATTTTATTGAAATAAACAACATTTAACATATCATTTTTCAAAGCAGTATAGTCAACTGGTAGGGAATCTAGGGTGATGAAACTTAAGCTGAAATTGATCAGCTGTGAACTTAAAACATGACACATTATCAAACTTTTCTGTGCCACCATTCCATCAAACAAATAATAGTAATAATAATAGTTCAGTAATCGTTACTATTTCCCTGACATATGCTGTTACATGGATGAAGGACTTCTTTCATGGCTGCATGCCAATAACCAAAATATTGTCAGTGGTATTTTCAAACTCAACTACCTTACCAAGATTAGAAATTCCGTGGTTTATAGAAAATACACTGTCTTACTTTCTTAAGCTATGCTATATGTCAGAATCACTTTATTCTATTCTTAAGAAAGAGTTAACCTTGAAGAAAAAGCACATTAACAGTTCTTATATTAAAAACGTGCATGGGTAGAGATCTCTCTGCTTTTAAATAACTATTAAAATTTCCTGGCCACTTATTTCAATTTTATTGTATTTTCAGTTACAAATGAGTTCTCCTCTTAAACATGCATATAAATTTCCAGAATAGATTAAAGTAGGAGACATGAGCCATTTGCTCCTGAGAAAAGTAATATTATAACTAAGATTTTATCGCCCTCTTAGTGCCTAGAATAGTTCCAGTATATGAGATTACATATTTTTTAAAAAGGTAAGTGTCTTAAACAAAAAAGCAAATTATTCAGGGAAATTTCTGTATTGCTTGCTGCGTTTTTGAGATGTTGGTATTTTTGAGATGTTACTTAACAATGACCTCTTAGAGTTATGCTGAAAGCAGAAATTATCCCTAAAGATTTACATGGCTAGGTAATTCGGTTAAAAAAAAAAAAAAAAAAGAAAGAAAAAGAAAAAAGAAAACATTTTTGTGAACCTGCTTTGTGAATAATTTTGTTCTAATCACAATACCTATTATTTCAAATACCTTATAAAATTAACAAAAGACTTTTATATAACTATTATATTGCATTCAGTTAAATTAATATATTCACTTAAAATCCTACATATTACATGCCACTAGAGAAAATACAGCAGCCAGTAAAGGAATTCTGCAGCTAATTCCTAATTCCCACAAAACATTCCATGGGAAAAAACTTCCACTTCAGTCACTGTTAGTTTGATGAAAGGGCATCTGCAAACTTTGTGATTGCTAGTCTTCAGATTGTATTACAAATGTCTTTGTCAAAATTTGTACCTATTGAAAGAAAGCAATATGTTTTTTGATGTATTTCTGTACCCTTAATAAATCATCTTTTAATCCCTCAAAATGTTAATCATGGTATGTGGTAACCATAAGTTAGATTTTTAAATACTGTATATATGAATACTTTTAAAATCATATTTTAAATTTAAAAGTATATAAATATATATATATATGCTATATATTTCTTTATTTTAAATAAAAGTGAGGAAAAGGTAAATTATTATTTTTAGTTACCTTAAATGTTAGACTTAGATATTTCCTATGTTCATTCATTCAATGAGTAGTTATCTAGTATTTCCCTGTGTATCATTCTCTTTTCTCTAAAAGTACATAGTCTAGTTAAGAAAGGATAAACAAATAAAAAGCTATGAACCGATAATTTTATTGCTTTAATGGAAGTCACATTACATATGCAGTGTGAGCATATAAAGAGGGCCACCTAAGCTGGCTGACTACATCATAGAATGCATTTTCAAGGACATCATACCTTTTGAGATAAAATTGAAAGAATGAACAGAGGTTTTCTAGGTGGATAGATTGGGTAAGAAGAGCATTCCAGGCAGAAAGGGCAGCATATGCAAAGCCATGAAAGCATGATAGAATATCCTAAGTTTCTAGAACATATGTCATTTAAAATAATAGTACAAAATAAATATACTGCCTTACAAGTAAAAATAAGACTTAGTTTAAGAATCAAAGTGGTAGGCTTAAATATAAACGTGTTTGTCTGACTTCTTAAGCTGCTGCATTGGCACTGCGTTTCTTTTTTGTATTGGGAGGGGAATGACATAAAAATTGGTATTTTTAAAAATTCTGTGATATATAGGAAAACTGCTAACATGCTATTGACTAACTCTGGAAAATGAAATACAATGTGTGTTAAAAAAACTATTCATGGGATGAGATAATCAAATTTTAATAATCGTAGCAAAACCCTTATGGCTATGAAAACTTGAGCCCACTATACTTTTAGTTGTTTTCTTTCTCTGGATGTATTTTTCATGATTAAATTAAAGAATAACTATAATAAACTATAATATTCTGAGACAAATGCTTCATTTACATATAGTTTGCTTTTAAAATTAAATATATGCCCTATATATCTCTGATCCTTCTAAAAATTCTCAGAAAACAAAGTTAACTTTTATGGAAGTTATGTGACCTGTCTAAAAATCACATTGCTGATATATGACTGATTTAGAATTTGAACCTAACTTTTCAGATTTCAATTTCAGCACTTTATTCAAAAACACATCTAAATAAGACCTCTAATTCTAGTTTGAAAACATCCTAACTTCAACTGGAGTCAAAACATTGAGATGTTGTGTGAATAAAAGACATACACTAAAAAGCCCATTTCCTATGTAACGGAAAAAACCTGAGCTATAGATTCTGGCAATATAATACTAGAACATCTGAAAAAAAATTAAAATATTCAGTGAGTCATCTAAATGCTTTAAAAGAGACAATAAACGTAGAAATTTGAAAAAGAAAACTCAGTATGGATGAATTTTTAATGCTGTCATTTTAGATTCCAGTTGAGATAAAACTGATTAAGACTAAAGTTTTTCATGATTCTTGAAAGGTAGAATTAACTAATAAATTGAAATGAAAAGAGTCGATGGGCAGTGGCTAAAACTCAATACTATCATTCAGTTCAATAATTCAAAGAGTTTGAGTTCAGGTCTAGGAATTTTGATACTATGCAAATATGTGTGCATGTGTACACATATGTAATATATCTTATTTTATATTTACATTCATCTTATAGGTTTTATTTATATTTTATATTTAAATATATATTTTATTTTTCTATAAAAATAAATGAAAGTCTTTTTAAAATTAACAATAAGAAGATATCGATTACTATTAAATAAACATATTTGAAGTTTTTTAATAACTTACTCTTTTACTAAGGCAAAGATAACCTGAAATTAGTTTCTCAAAAGTTGTCAAAAGACTCTTGCAAGGATTGCCTATTTGTGAGTTTTTGCCTCACAGTATAAGTAGGACCTCCCCTCACTCAACAGCCAGAGCCCTTCTTATGATAACTGGAATTTATCTAAAATTTAGCAGAATTTCAAGACGAGAGAGCAGAATACAGATAAAAAGTCACTGGGAATTTCTATTTGATACTTTTTAAAAAGCAGTTTGTTTTTTGGGAGACAAGAAAGGCAATCAAATGTGAATATACTACTAAGTGCATCAAGGGTGTGGTACTAAATGTGTCTGGTTGGGATTGCACGATTAAAAAACAAACTGTTTTGAGCCAAATATACAACTCATATTTCAATAAGAAATGTTTGCTGTGACAACTTTTTTTTCTCATAGGATTATTTTTCTCTTAAAGTTTTTCTTATCTTATTTTGATTAAATGAATATGACTTGTTTCTTTTTGTAGGTCATGCTAGCCTTAATTGGGGGCAGAAAGGGGTTATTTTATAATGCTGAGAAATAATTTCATGATCATTACAACACCCACACAAACAGATTTAATTCATTTATAAACTTGAGCTTCGTCAGGAAAACGCTATGTTAACTGGCTTTTCAAATGCCAGTGAATGGTTCATTAGCTTTAACTGTAATATTATGATGACAATTCATGTAATAGAATGAAGAACCATATCCTTTTATCTATATAAAAATAATTCAGTCTCTGATGAATTTAGGATTTCTGACAGTTCAGTTATCAAGCCCTGGTATAAATTCATGTAGCATATTGAAAAAGCATATCTCCATTGTTATGGTACATTTAAACTGACAAGGAATGAAACTGAACAATGATTCTTCGATCTAAAAAGACTTTGTATGGTATGTAATAAGCATTGTGCCATGCAGCGTTTACATATGAGACTGAAAAGAATCTAAATTTCTAAGCATTTTCTGATTAGAAGTGGCATGCACAGAAGTCCTCAGTTAATAACTTAATAAGCTGTTATTTTTAATAGTGTTTTGTGAAGAAAAATATAGCTATTTTACTTATTTCTTCAAAAATGTATGTTCCATGGGAATATCTACATAAACCATAAATACCACGACAAATAGACCTTAGAGATTTTAATTCAGAAGTTGTAAAATACTCATTAAACAGTAACAACAAAATTAAAAAAAAAAAAAAAAAAGCAAGACCATGTATTGTGCACATAATGGGTTCCTGGCACTATGTCAACTGTAGGGCATGAGGCATGTGACTTATCTTCTAAAGAAACTCTAAAGATGATTATAAGGAAGAGATATGATAAGTTCCTTTACCAGGAAGGGCCAAGGGCTCCATAAACACTGATGAGAGTTATTATTTTGGCCTAAATAGATGAGAATTAGGGGAGCTTATCAGAACAAATATTATCAGACATATATCTTAAAGGACAACTGAAATATTGTGCAGGGGGAGATGCATACTCAGGCAGAAGAAATACAATATATAAAGATACAGAAATTCCAAAGGGCAAAGTGTGTTTGGGAAAAGTGCCTTAGCAATTTAGAATATGTCATACAGTCTCCAAGGCTGAAGGAAAAAGTAGGGCCATATGACAAGAATGGACTTGAATTACCCATTAAAAATTCTAAATTTTATCTGAAAAGCAACACATGGTATTTAAAGAAAGTATCCTAATTAAGATCAAAGTATTTATTAAGAAGCTTAACTTGGGACACAAAACTGAAGAAGTCATAGAGAGACCTATATAGAGGAATCACAATAATTCAGCTAAGACATATCTTGAAATGGTCACAGAATATATAATTAATTAACTTTAGCTCAAATCTATACCCTCCCACAACTGGATTGTAGAAGGATGTCAACCAATTAAGAAGAATTGTAAAATGCTCATTTAAAATACAACTTCTTTGATTGATCACAAACATATAACTTTTAGTTCCCTTTAAAATTTTGTTTAAACATTTGTTACTTGAATATCTACTAAGAAGTAACCATTGTAGTATAGTAAAAATGAACAAATATAAAAATTAAACAATTATATGATACCCACGTGGGTACATGCTAAAAATTACATTTAATCAAAATATAGGTAGTGCAATTCCTTCAATTCCTGCAATTCCTTCACAAGGCTACAATAGATAATAAGCTTCTCCTTAGGATAGATAAAACAAGATAAAATCTTTTGGGAAAAGGCAATTTTAGGCAACTTTTTAAAATACTTTCAACAAAATTATGCTACTTATAAAATCAACTTTTTAAAACACAAACAAGCTAGTAGTACAATAAAATATTTCAATTGTTTAGATTTCTGGGTTTATTAACTAGTCAGAAAATATAAAATTATAGAATATAAAATTACTGTCTATATTTAATTTTAATGTGAATTCAACTCTTTCTGAAAAAATATCATAATGGGGATAGAAAAACTTCAGAGTTGTTTAATTTGAATAACACTGCCTTAATTCTTCAGTAGTGGTTAGGAAAACTCATCAGCAAATTTCCCGTGGTATTCTTCTGAACTCAAACTTGATACTGAAGGGAAGCAGAATTTGCCACCCCAATATATATATTATTGGCATAATAATTATTTTGAGCAGGCTATTAAGAAATAGCAGACATAGGAGAAGAAGCTCTGAAAAAGGAATAGAAATTACACTTCTGTAAGAGACATTTGTATTTATAAGGAACATTCTCCATTTGCAAGGGTGTCTCCTCTGTACCAGGAAGAGGAAGATGACTAAAAACTCTAAAAGCTCTTATCAGTAGAGATGACAAGGATTTAAATCTATATAACAACCATACATTTGTTTACTGTGCTTTGCCTGAAAAACTTTCATAACTGGTTCCAGCTCCCTTACATAGCTTCTTTAGTTTTTTAGCTGGAAAAGGTATTTAAGGTAAGAGTTTGGGCCATTTTGGGAGTTACTCAGTTTTTCTGTACAGAGGTGGTATATATGCTATTAAACTTATTTGTTTTTCTCCTGTTAATCTGTCTTTTATTATGGGGCGGCGGGGCAGGGGTTGGGAGTGGATCTCAGCCAAGAACCTAGAAGGGTAGAGGTAAAATTATTTTTCCTCCCCTATAATTCCCATGCAATTTTAAAAACATTTAAAGAGAAAGCCAGACAAACAAGTTTTGTTACTATATAGACTTTCAAATTTTGTCTACTACCTAATCTATCCATAGGTCTGTTTGCTCAAATATGAAGGTATTAGATATTTAAAGCTTGAAGTGTTATATTCATGATCACTTTCTTTCCAGTGTAGAGACAGCTCTTAACCAAATTTTAAAACTGTGGAAGGTCCTTCCTCACAATAGCATAGATATACCAGAAGAACAATTATGTTCATTATTACTACTTTCGAAAATGAAAAAGCAACTCAAAGCTAAGTCCATTCTAAGAAGGAAGTAAAGAGCTTTTTTAGATTTGCATAATGAATCACTTCTTATAAAAGAGTTTTTCTTTCTAAAGTGCTTTCTAAAGTGAGACGATATATGTACATTGGTTATTCAGGATTGAAATGTGCCAGTTAGAAATGAGACCAGCGTCTGCTCTCTCACTAACAAAAAGATCAGGTTATTGTATTTTTCTCTATGAGAGAAAATGGAAGTAAATTAATCTTATATTTAAAAATTCTAGTACTATATCAGAGGAAAGCAAAAATAAAATGAAAAACTGCCAGAATAGAAATAATCTTTATAAAAAGCAAGTAAATTACATCCCAAATTTAATAATTAATTAGACGGAAGAAAGTAATAGAGCACTGAAACATAATAGGAAAATTCTGATAGTACTTAGGCACAAGTCACTGAAAAGTATCATTTTTCCAAAGAATATTCTAGCACAGTTAAAGGACCCCGAAGGAGAAATGAAGCTAAGGTCATCAATCTGAAGTAAAACTTGATAAAGAGAATTCAATTGACAGACTTCTAACCTTGGTCCAAAAGGTCCAGGTTCATAAAGACTTGTAGTTGAAAGGCTGGTGGCAGCATTTCCATACTGGAGTCTGAGCAGAGAGCTTTGAACCTGGAGTATTTGACAGTGCTAAATTTAGCAGTCCTATTCCTCTATGGAAAAAGATACCTATTAGAAAAGATGTTTATCAGTAAAACACAAATTTCCATTCATAGTTTTGACTATTTGAGCCAAAGTTTTAGAATTATAATTTCAAAAAAGGAAAATAAATGAGTTGCTATGAAATAGGTCTATGATTTAAGAGTATTTTTCTTCATAAAAAGTTGAAAATCATTTGAGATTTTTTTGTGATTTTTTTCTGGATCTACAAACTAAGAGAATCTTAAAACGAAACAAAATGAAACAAAAAAATTTAGTTCACATATATACTGAAGTGAATTCTTTTGCAAAATAAAACAAAATAAATTCAGATTTTAAAAAAATTAACCTTCATTCATTGCACGGTAAAATAACAAGTGTAATATTAAATTCAACTGTTCATGAGAAAATTACAGATTTTCCCTTTTCAGATCAATTTAATTTATAGCAATTCTAGATGTGTAAGAGAAATGAGGAGGTGAAGAGGAGCGTGAAGAATTAGATTATGTTGAATATCTTGGGCACTGGAGAATCTGTAGCAAAATAAGTACTTCAAGAAATAAGCAGGGCAAATTAATTGCATAAAAGTATCACAAAATTATCCTAAATCTCAAGAAAATTTCTACTACACAGCTTGTACTTCATAGCTAAAACAATACCAAAGATATTTTGAGGAGAGAAGAAACCAAACCAAACAAACAAATGAACAAAAACACATGTTCTCTGACATATAGAAGACTTTTATGTCATGCAAGAGTACATTCTGTCTGAACAGCCTATGCCTATGGAAGGCCTTTCCGCATACAGTCCTATTCTGGAGAAAGTCGTTCTTACTGAATCATTCATGAAGATTTTCTACAATGAAGCACAAGGAGCAAAGATTAAACTATTAGAATCACTGGTATACCACTTGCTTTCAAGAAAACCTTAATTCAATAAATTAACCTGGCTTTAAGTTTGCCATTCATTCATTCATTCTGTTTGTTCATTCACTAATTCATTCATTTTGTGAATTGAGACTACTTTCTATTTGCCAAGCACTAGGTGGTAAAGAAAGAAAGCTTATAATACACAGGCCTTGTTTTCAAGGAGGTCACATTCTATAAGAGAAATCTGCAAACTGATGCATTATGATATTGTATATGTCCTGTAATAAAAATCAGAAAGGTATAATACTGATATAATTGGGGTTTTTTGTTGTTGTTGTTTTAAATTAGGGCTTACTAATTCTCTCTCTTCATAAGATATATTCAACTAGCTGAAGTTTAGATTACTCACCAATATTTTAGGGTATGATATTTTTATTTTCCTTCAGAAGAAATGGGTTTCATGGAATCCAAATGGGTTTCATGAAATCCAATTAGGAAAACTGTCAAATTTCTTCAAAAGGGTTCTCTGCCTAAGCACTGGTTTAGATCATCTAAGAGATCTCCCAACCTAAGAAATGCATCGGCTGTGTTTGTTGCTTTATTTATAGGCTGGTCCAGCCCTGGAAAATGCCAGCAGATTAGCAGCTGCAAAGATGTAAGGCATGATTAAAAATTAAGGCGGTGCCACTGTGGTAGATTAGAGTCCACTTACAAGTTCATGTCCACCTCTGTGGGTCCTTTCCCTGTGGGATGTGCGTAGAGCACTGATCTGTTGAGCTCAGTAGTGGTCACATGACTTGCTGTGGCCAATGAAAGGTGGGCGGAGGCAAGGTGTGTCTCCATCAGACAAAAGATTTAAGAGGTAGCCTATGGTTTGGCACATTCTCTTTGTCATCATTTATGATACTGACATGCCCCCAGATAAGGGCTGCACCATCACGTTGAGTCCCAGAATAAAGATAGTAAGAAGTTAAGCTGCATCAGGCTCTTGTAACACCAGGGAGAAATAAGTCTTTGTTGAGAGCCTGTGGTTATTCAGACAGCATAAACATAATCATCCTCCTTCGGCACTGTCAACACTTCCCAGCTTTGTTATCTTTTCCTTGTAAAGAAGCAAAAGAAGAGTCATTCTAAAATAAAAGATATCTTTTCCTATTCGGGGCTTTTTCTATAAGTAGTCTTTGCTAAGTTCAAGTTATTAGCACACACTCTGTAATGCCAGGATCTGAATTCAACTCTAACCCTTTTTAGCTGTGTGATCCCCTCCACTCCACGCCTCCCTATCTCATCTTCTGCTACTGCCCCCTTGTTCACTCTACTCCAGGAAAACCGTCTTCTGCTCCTTCTTAAACACTGCAGGAAATACTTTTGCTTTAGAGTCTTTGCTCTGGCTCATCCAGGTATCAAATTGCTACATTCCTCACCTATTTTACATCTTTGTCCAAATGTCCCCCTCTAAACAAAGCAAACAGAGCATCTTTTTTAAAACTGCAACTCTTCTAATCCCCACATATGCCTGGCACTCATTATTTTTACTTTTGCTCTTGTCTACAGTTTCTTTTTTTTATTTTACCACAGCACTTATCACCTTTTAACACACTATATAATACACTTAGAATACACATTTGTTATTAATTTCCTCTACCTTCCATAAAAAAATGTAAGTTTCATGAGGGTCAGGTCTTTCGTTTAGTTTGATTCGAAGAAATTGGAGTAGTGCCTGACACATAATGGGTGGTAAATAAATATTGTCAGCGGAGTGAACCAACAAAACTGAGCATAATGTAAAAGTTTCCATTTTTATAAAAAAAAAAAACAAACAAACCTTTATTTAGCAGCTAACTATGCCATCATGGAAAGTTAACTTCTAAGAAACTGTGCCTAATAAAAGAAATAAATACTAACAGGTAAATAAAGCCCAAATGATGAGGTATAGAGACAGAATGAGGATTTCGTATTCATGTAAGATCCTACATTTGGATTGAAGAAGGTCAATTAATTCACCCTAATAAGGAAATCATGCTCTCAGAAGCCCTGAGACTCTAGCACTGTTTAGATCTGTACTTTAATATTTAATTTCATATATTTCCTGAAGGAAACTTATTAATAATTGCAACTTATACTTTAAAAGATTGACCCCTGCAAGCTGTTGTTTTTTGAAGATTAAAATAGTGCCTTTTTTCTTACAAAACAAATCACTGGTGTGACATCTTTCTAACTTCACAGAGATGAAAATAAACTGAGGCAAAATATGAGCGATAACTAATTAGTCACATGCTTTGCATTTTTTTTTCTTTTGAGGCAATAACAAAGTAGATTGGTACACATTTAGGTAATGTGAATTGATTCTAATAAAATATTAATTTGAAATTACTATGCTTTTCAAAATTCCTTTCTACTTTAACCAGTTTACCTCAATCCCCAAAACTGTCAAAAATCAAACTCTGGCTCATGTACATTTATCAAAGAAGAACCAAGATAATAAAACCAACACCAAATATTATCTCTATTGTAGCAGCTCCTCAACAGACTTAGGTGTGTCCAATCAGTAGATCCAGTTAAGTTTGGAAAATGAGCAGCTGCATGTTATCCACAGAAAGCATAATCTTTTAAAGACAATAAATCACTGAAATCTGATGAAGTAGAAATGTGTGAGGAGGAACATAGTGGTTCAATTTCTCCTTAATGCCTTGTTTTAGTTCTGTCTTTACTCTTCCATGAAAGATTTCTGTGACTTCATTATAGTTTTATTCCTTTGTCAATCTTTAAATTTTTAATGGAAACCAATAATTATTTCCAAGAGATTTGGCTTATAGCCAAATTTCCTATAAATACAGTCATATTATTAACTAAACTAAAAATGAAAAGAGATAATTAGAAAACTGAATAGTACTAAAAATTTAATGTATAGAGAGCTTATGTATTTTGAGAAAGATTAAATTTGTAAATTTTATTAATAAAAATGCTGTCAAATATTCTTAAACTTATAATCGGATTTCTATCATCAGAGAAAATTAACTTTTAGGGAAAAAAAGATAATTAGTCATTTCCATGTTTACTAAGAATTACTTTAAATAGATTTTAAAAATATAAGCAAGCCATGGATACATGAATCGGTTTCTTTCAATGTAGTAGTTTGGCTTTCGTACAAAAAAAAATAAATAAATAAATCGTCAAGAAATACCTTAAAACCCAAGAAACTTGTACTAAAAATAAAAACTCTATTCTCAACTAGCAATTAGCAGTTTTACCACTAACAATAAAAATTGTCTCTGGATCTGCAAGAAGAATCTGAAGAGTAATATAATAAAATTATTAAAGGTTAAGGAATCCTCGACCTTTACGTTCTGGAAATTTCTTTCATTAGAGCCAGCGAGAGGTAAAAGCTAAAGCTGAAATGCTTTGGATCAAATGAACCTTGACGTGGTACTATAATCTGAGATCAATCACGGTGGAAGATGAGCAGTGTGTTCAGACATTTAGATGTGACACTCCTGCTTATGGCTTGCCTGGCTGAATTAGTATCAAATAAAACAACTATCCCAGGCTTTTTTACACTTTGGCAAGGAAGATCCCATAGGAACTAAACTTTTAGAGTAGATATTTGTTAGGGTTGATGTAGCTCTTCCCTAGTTTCCTTGATAGGGCAATGAAATAGAAAGATTTAGCTATCAACAACTGTGTCCTCATTGCTACTTGTTCCTTTTGAAAATGGTTATGAAATGGTCACTATTTTCTGAAAATAATTGAAACTACAAGCTGAGTCTGGGGGCTTTCTTTTGAGAATCAAACCCATGCGATTTAGTAATTAGAATGACACTTCTAAAATTTTTCACAGGCCCCCCCTCCCCCCGCCCTTTTTAAGTGCTTTTAATCACAGAAGTTCTCATTGGGAGGAAGACCCGTTTAAATCATCTGTGAGGCTTTTTAAAAATTATACATGTCTTGAAATTCCCCATATAAGCAATTCCTCCTCAACACCTACTTTAGAAGAATTATTAAAACTTCAGTATTCTAGTGATGAAATATTATAATGATGCAAATATAAGGGAAAAGAAACATCATTCTCAAAATTATCTGCCAGCTCTACCCCGACAGAAGTAGCTATTCAGACCTCCTTTGTCTTTTTTGAAAGGAAGCAGAGTAGCCATCATATTCATTCAGAACGAATAGGACAACTCCAGCTGCCTTGATCCTTTAGGTTCACCTCACAGATCTACTTTTCTTAAAGCCACAGGAAATAATCTTGGTGGAGTGGCATCAGGCACACCTGGGTTTGACTCTAAAATTCTGCTACTTATGTTTGACCTTAAAAATATCTCTTTACTTCCATGAATCCCAGGTTTCTCATCTGCAGCAAATATATGATAAGCACCTTGTAAATATACTAAGTCTATATGAGATAATGTATTATAAACACATGGCACTGTGCTTGGTACATAACGTGTATTCAACAGTTGTTGACCTAGCTATTCCCTTAGAAATTGTAATAATGTGTTGCATTTGTATACCACATTCTGAATTCTCAAAGTGCTTTCACAGGTACTATCTCATTCACTTAGAAGAAAGAGGAACGAAGGAAGGGAGGAAGGGAAAGAGAAATGGATGAGGTTAATAACTATTATCCCACAACTTAAAGATGAGGAAACATAACCAATACGTTGGGAATCTACCCAAGGTCACACAGGAATGAAAAAGATTCAGATTTTGGAAATAATTTGGCCCAATCCATTCTTGTAACAAATGAATAAACACAAGTTCAGAGAACTTCAAGTGAGAAAGAGCCAACTGGTCTGCTTTTTTCTAGAACAGCAGTCTTCTAACTATATACCCCATTGTTTTCTCTCAAATTGGGTTTCTGGAAGAGCCAGGGCAGCAGCTTACAGTGGATCAATGCCACCAAGAGCTTGGGAGAAAAAGATATTTACATGTTCTGGAGTAGTCAGTCCCAAAGCCTGCTTGCTTGGCATTTCCATTCCAGGGCTTTTACAGATCCTGAGAACTGAAACAGTGACTATATAAACAACCCCCCCCCGCCACCCCCCACAAATGCCTTTTGTAATTAAACATAACAAAATGGCATTAAGTTCTAAAACAAGGCTAAGACAACCAACACGGTTAGAACTTTACCCATGGTGATCTTTTTACACTTATTTTGACATTTTATATTTTTTAAAAATATTATCAGCTTTACCAGTACACTAATCATATACCCAGTTGGCCAACTGGATAATCCAGCACTGCTCACATATTTGTCTTCAGTTTCTGAACATCCTGACTGCACAGTGGGGAGTAGGACTAATCTCTTTTCTTTCCTTGGTCCCACTATTTGTTCCATTTATTCTTTCTGCTTCTGATTCTACTGAGATAAGGACTCCCTCCTTTCCAACCCCGAGGCTGTATCCAGATTGATATACTCCCTGCCTCACTGAAAGAGGATTTTAAAAGATAATGTCTTGAAGGCATAAAGTTATCTATGGCTCATGGAAATACTGTGTCTGCTTGTAGTTATTACGTTGTAAATTCTCAGTAGCGAAGTTTAACTTCAGCATGGCAAGTGACCTGTTGGTTTTTGGATTGAGTGCAAAAAAATTACATGAGAAAGGAATATAAAAGGAATATAAAAGATGAGATGCATTTAATAGGTCATCATCACATTGCTTCCCACCCTCAAAAATTGTAAAGGAGTCTAAATAAAAATTTTCTGGACTCCCAGCCTAATGTCTTTTATATACATTACCCTGCTTGTGTTTAGTCATCACAACTCAAAGAGTTCTGATCTTACTTTCTGTGGGACTTATGTGATTCACCACAATGGTATTTCTAACTGGAATCATCTCTACTTGAATTCACAGTTGTCTAAAATCACATACGAGGAAAGGTACATTTGTCAACCCCCTACCAGCCTTCTTAGAGATTACCTTTTTTGCAATTTCGACATTTAAGTGAATTTTAGAATAATAGTTTTCAATTTCTATTATACAATCCTATTTTATCCCTATTTAAATTAGTACAAGGTTCAATATTTTTTCCTTTATATTTACATGGTTTTTTAACACACATTCTTTACTTAGATATCAAATTTTTTCATGCTTACATAAATTTTCATTAATATTATTCATAAAGCTTCTATTTAGAACATGTGTGTCTTGTTTGTAAAATCTCATTCCTCTTCTTTTATAGGTGTATTTTCCATTTCCTTCTTTTCTATAACCTTAACCATGCACATCAAAAAGTATGAAGTAATTGCACAATCAAATGCCGATATTTTTCTCATCTCTGCATTCATTCCCCATGGGCCCAGCACCTTTGTCTTTACTTAATCAGAAGACAGGATTGTTTAGAGCACTGACTAAACCACTAGCTGCAATAAATGCAAACACATTTCTGCATCTTCTGTCTTCTCTGAGTAGAAATTGAAAAGAAGAATGGGAACTCTAGCGGACACTTTGACCCTCGTCCTATGTTTTGTCTGGCCTTTCAGTCTTCTTAGCCATCCAGGTCCTGCCTGACCCAGTATGGAATCCGCTGGATCGCTACTGTCTGATACAACATCCTTCCTTCCTATCTCGAAGCATAATACAAAGAGATAAGTAACAGCTGTGAACTTTGTTATATCTTTAAATGCCTCTTTTCATACCTTTGTCTACAATATCAATTGCATATTCCAGTATATTCTTTGTGTAGTTTATAATTTTTCTGTTTTGCTTCTTACAGTCTTTGCCCTCCTCCTGTCATATTCTCAGCTTATTCCATCTGTAAGGTGTACCTCCTGGTCTGTGGATTTTGCTTTGAAAATTGACCCGTTCGCCTCACTGATTTTCTCCAGAGAAATCTGGGAATTAAAAATGCCTGCATTTATTAAACTAGGCTTCCTTCTAGAGAATATTTAGTACAGTTATTGATGCCACGTAAGACAATGGGGAGGTTCCCCCAAGAAAACATGGCAAAACAAAATACAAAGCTGATGCCAGAGTTGAATTTATAAACCAGATACACTTTGGAAAAATCAGTAACTGAGAAAATAAAACAAGACCTAGTAGTAGAAATATAACATCTAAGATTAATACATCCAGCAAATATTGAGTATGTACTATGTACCAGGCACCATCTAAGGTGCTTGGGATGCATCAGTGAACAAAACAGTCGACAGTGTAGGATTCAATATGGTAGTGCAGAAACTTGAAAGAGGTGACACAGTTAGCCAAGTGAGCAAAGGTGATCCAAGCAAAGAGAACCATGAGTGCAAAGGCTTCTTATGTGCTCCAGGGATAAGAAAAGCAGTAAGAAGGTCAGTAAGGCTGGGACAGAGTGAGCAAGAGCTGGAGGAGACATCGGCAGAGCAGAAAGGTAAAATGATGTCAGAGAACTGTGCCAAGATGAGAGAAGACCGTGTAGGGCCATGTCGACGATTATAAAGACTTTAGATTTTATTCTGTGTAGAACAGGAAACTATTGCACAGCTCTGAGAAGGAACATGATCGAGCTCAGGTTTTGACAGGATAAGTCAGGCAGCTGAAATGAGGCAAGGGTTGAGCAGGAATTCTGACTAAGCTGTTAGTGTAATGATGCAGGTGAGCAATGACAATGGCTTTGACCAGTATGGAAGCAACGAGAAGTGGTTGCTCTCTGGATGTATTATGAACATAAAGTCACCGATTACATATAATTTGAGAAATTCATTACACACTCAAGGATTTATACCAGTCTCGCCAAAAGACAGATCTCTTTCTTCTCCTTTTACCCCTCCCTTTCCTTGTTATTCTCTCTCCCTATCTCTAAAATAATAATTTACAGAGGAAAATATTCTGCTTGGACCTTCCTGGTTCTGTCCTCCCTTCGTGCAACCTACAGTAGGGTTCAATAGAAAAGCAGAAAATATATTGTGTAATTTCCAAAGATAAAATATATTTCATTGTTAAAATGATTCTGATAGGAAGCCATAATATGTAGCCTATGTCATAGAATTACATACTTTAGGAAACTTAGGCAGAATCTAAAGCAGCCTCTTCCTTTATTCTTGAGAAAGCTGAAGCCCAGGGAGGATAAATGACTTTCAAAGGTCAGTCATCTAGTTATCACAGAGCTAGAGCTGGAACCCAGGGATCCTGAAAGCTATTAGGGTATGCGGCCTCTCAGCTGATTTCCTGCTTTTGCTATTATTCAAATGCTGCAGCATTTACATTCTATTTACATATTTTTATCTGAAAATAATTACATATCAAACTTCTAGCATAGGGTCTCCACCTTCCTGGCGTTGAAAACAAAACTTTTTCTTTTCCTTTCTTTTCTAATTAAATGCTTTTTGAGATCTTCAGTTAACCTCAAAATGAATAAGAATATGGACTATAAAACATTAAGCAGATAAATGATTTACACCAATAAGGAGGCCTGAGATTTACTCCAGAGATAATTTAACTTTTAACTTGTAAAGACATTTTATTGAGTAGGATTGAGCTATATAAAAACTATAACATTACAATAATTTCAAAGAATTATTTATGGAGAGAATGCTGAACTATCACAATTTAGAAAAAAATTCTTAAGACTTTACAGCAGCAGATTTTACTACAGATTTATTTATAATTTCATCCTGGAAAATTTAGGATCATATGAGGACAAATGATAAAATCCTAACCAGGTAGGTAATACTGAACTGCTTTAATTATAATCTTCTATAGGTATATAAAATGGGAATTTATTGGTTTGGTTATTGTTTTTATTTTTAGCTGTACTTTCTATATTTCCTTCAGGAAATCCGTGATGTTTACTGGATTCACAAAGAATTTATCAAGATTTATCAAGGACTGTAAATCCTTCTATTTAATTCTGACAGTATAGAAATAGCCTAGACTTCTTTAAGATTATTAAATAGTATGTTGCATAAAAATCTTTCAATAGAATTAGAACATACTTTAGAACTTCTTTCAACCAGGTTCTCTCATCACATTATTGAGCCAAATAGGGATTAATGGCGATTATAGAAAATCAGTACATGAAATTGTTGAAGCTGTGTTTCTAAGCCCTTCTGCTTTTGACTTTCTGGTTTTTAATCTTCGATCATGGCTGCCTCCTTCTCATAAAACATACTTAACGTGCAACTCACTCACTATGTGGTGTTGGTCATTCTTCTCACCTGCCGTGAATGCCTCAATCCCAATTCTCCGTTCTCAAATCAATGCCTTTTACAAATTGTCCTTTTAAGCACAGAAAGGTGATTTATTGAAAATTTAATGTAGGTAGATAATCAACTGAAAAATTAACTTACATTTTATTTCTAAGCTGTGTTAATTAAGAAAAAGAGAAGGGAGATTGTTAAATCTCCAAGAATGCAAGAAATTATTCCTAAAGACAGCTGTGCTCATACCACGAAGTCGGAAACAGATTTTTTGTATGTGTTTCAGAGCTGGAAAAGAGAATTTTTAGGCTAGGATGGGCTAAAAAGCAATTCATTAAACAGCTCTTGCATTCAAGGTTTAGGTCACACATTATACCACTTGGGTTACACAGTAATTTTCAACCTGCAAGAATAAAGGCTAATGTGACAGTTAAAAACGAAGGGATCACTTTTGGAACTACGTAAGTACCACCAAACTTACATGTAATCAAACAGACAAGCATGGATTCTTTTGCTACAACAAACAACCAATACAAAAGTCCTACCATATGTGTGCCTACAGGGAAAGAATGGGTATTTGAGCTGAACTTAATTTGAATTAAACAAAGATACATGATATTGCCAGTACAAATGTTTTAAAAGACTCTTACCTGCTACTTACAGATAATAGGCTCATGAATAACACCGAATAGAAAATCAAAAACAAAAATGATCACATCATTTTTCTTTGATGAAGTAAAGTGAGTAAAAAGACATTTCCATTTTTTAAAAGCTGTCAATTTATTTAAATGCTCCATTCATTGTTTTCTTGTATCTAAATGTTTAGTTTTGCTTAAACCGAAATGTATGTAATAATGGCATCACGATTTAGAAGTAAGGACAAAATCACATTTCTTTTAAAGAGAGAATATAAAAAAAGGTTTAATGACACAAAAGAAAAAATCAAATTTACTCTGTCCCAAATCATCTAAATCAGATGCTTAATTAAAAATTTATTTAGAGCCACTCAGTCTACTTTCAAACTGAATGTCATATAGAGCCAAATAATACTGTCACAATGGTATCATCTTTGTACAGAGTATAGGTAGATTCTGTAAATATATTGCAGCTTTTAAATTTGGTAGTTTTCCAAAGCTTCCAGATTAGAGCTAGAAATGGAATATGATGTGATAAGAACATGACACATGCAATAAGGTGAAGGGGAGGTAAAGATGGCTTTGACAAACACTAAGGATCAATGAATGCCTCCTGTGGCTTGCAAGTGTCTCTATCTTTCTAAATATCTGACCTATGCTACAGAATAGCTCCTGCTTTAGTAGTCAATAAAATATTACTATGTAATGTATCTACTGCACACTCAATGCAAGAGGTAGCAAATGAAATCCTTCTCTAATTGTGAAGACAAAATTTACCTTCATGGAATATCCAAAGATCTGTGCAAGACAGTATATTACCAATTACTTTGCTGAATGTAGTTAAGAATTCACTGATTACAACCCTCAGGCGAGGCTTACCCCTGCAGAAGGTGAACATGAAGATAGCATTTATAAAACAATTAAATTAATAAAGAGGAGTTGGGTATTCCACTTCAGGCAAGATAAAGTCAGGAGCATAAGGGTAGATTTAGATACAGGGTCAATACCTTAAAGATAGTGTTGACACTGTGCTAGTAAAAACAGGGTTCGTGCCCAGAAAAAGGATGAGATAATATAAGATAGACAAAATGAAACCTTACACTGAAGGCACTAAAATGAAAAATCTGAACTCAATGCAACAGACAATAGTAATTATTTACCTCATCTACTACCAACCTACCATTATAGCTTTGAATCAATCCAATTTAGATTCATGAGTTAATACTAAAAATAAAATCCTAAATCTTTGCTAGATTTTGCTATGGATGAAGAAGGAGGGAAAGCAATATCTCTAACTTCAAGGACTATCCTAATGCCAACTTTGAAAGGATTTTTCACAGCCATCACCGTCTGTCCTCAAACACCTTCCTAGCCTAATATACACACCGGTTATACACACCTTGCTAATTCCTGCGTAAGTATTTACTCTTACGGTTAATTTCCATCATAAGAAATATTCTGCCCCCTGTGTCAAATTTTTTCCAGATTAAACCATCCATCAAGTTCTAGTTTATATCTCCTTTTCTCTACATATGTGTCAGAATCACCTCCATCTAAACTGTACTTAACTCTCAATTTTATAAACACCTATACTATTTTTTTTTTAAACTCACGGAAGACAATTACCATATTTGCTGCCTATAATACACCTTATTATGTCCTCAAATTCATATGTTGAAGTGCCCCCTTCCCATTGGACTGTATTTAGAGGCAGGGTCTTTAAAAAGGTAATAAATTTAAATGAGGTCAGAAAGGTGGGGTTCTAATCCATAAGACCTATATCCTTATGAGAAGATAAAGAGATACTAGGAGTGTGCCTGCACAGTGGAAAACCCATGTGGGGAGACAGAAAGAAGGTAGCTGTCTGCAAAGCAGGCAAAGAGAGAGGCCTCAGAAGAAACCAGACCTGCACATACCTTATTCTTGGACTTAGGCATTCCAGAACTATTAAAAAATAAATTTCTGTTAGTTAATGCACCCAGTTCATGCTATCTTGTTATAGTCTATAATATATAGTCTGTATTTACTTGTCTTATTTGACTCTGATCCTCTGCAAGACAGGATACAAAATTATGTAATTTAAAAAATCTTTTATAATGCTCGAGATATTTTATTGCGACGATGTTAGATGATTAAATGATTGTATACATGAATGAGTGAATTTGAGATTCTTATAGAAAAAAGTATTCATTAGGAAGATTTAAACCACTGCTAGGATAGAAGCATGAAAATAACTTAAGATTCCCAGTATAAAACAGAAAGACCACATTATAATGAAAATGATTTTGACTTGGGAGTCATAAAACCCTGTCTTTGAATCCCAGCTCTTACAATTAATAACTGTGTAGGTTGGTTTCAGCTTCATCATTTTTAAAATTGAATAACAACACTTAACTTTCAATACTATTAGGATTAAAAGAAGCTGTTAAGCACTGACTCTAATTTCTGGTGACGCTCAACATATGTTGGCTATTTTAACAATTTTACATAGTACAATTAGAAAAAGAATAAATTGGGGAAAGAATAAATCTGAAAAAAGGGGTAAATGTATTAGGAGAGGTCGGAAAGAAGCAGGTAAAGTACAGAAGACAGAAAAATAAAGACTTTACTAGGAGCAAAGCAGTACTGAAAAGTACAGCTCAGCATGGAACCCTAACTTTT
Organism: Pteropus vampyrus; assembly: GCF_000151845.1. Taxonomy (NCBI): domain Eukaryota; kingdom Metazoa; phylum Chordata; class Mammalia; order Chiroptera; family Pteropodidae; genus Pteropus; species Pteropus vampyrus. The sequence continues at coordinate 1,897,237 of NW_011888814.1, read as the reverse complement.
TAAAGACATTTATCCATAGAGTTGCGTAGATTTTTCTGTCACTGCTAACTAGCAATGAAATTATAAGAAAAGAGAGGAATTACTGGATTCACATGGAGCTTGAGATTAGTCTGGGGAGTTTGGCCCAAAAAAAGAACATATAAGGAGAATGAGATCAATGTAAAATATTAGATCCTTAGTTCACACGGGATAAGAAAATATGGCAAGCCAAGATGGAGCTGATAGAAGGGAGTACATGGGATTGGAAATTGTGATTTTGTTCCCTGCTTTCACCTTAGTTATTTCTTGATTTTACCCAAACAGTGAGCCAAACTGAGGTCCTCTACTCTTATCAACTATGTTTTCAATTAAGTTATGGCCACAGGATTTCAATTTTATGATCATCTCATCTCTTCCCTATTGTCATGATACACTACTATAGGACCTATGGTCATTCAAAATATTCATCTATGATTTAGAATTCCCTTTACAATGTCTTTAGGTTTTATATTTATGAAGAAAGAGCCTGATACATGCTATTATCCTTAAAGGAGCTATACTCTGAGCAATGTAATTACAGTTTATATGATGTTAAAAGCATATCTAGGGGAAAACACATTATTTCATCCTTTGTAAAAAAATGTTATAATTACATAAACACTAGGGATGGCATTTTGTCTGCTCAGGAAGCATATAAGATCTCAGTAGTTTTCCATTAGGACATTGCTGATATGGAATTGGCAAAAAGAATTAGGTGCCCTCCCTCAGTTCAAGGTTAACACATAGGAATCACAAAATTCACACTCCCATTGAGACTTGTTTGTCCTTTCTGATAACTTTTCCTCATTTAAATGAGTTATGTGATGTCTTAGGAGCTCTTAACTCGAAAATATAACTCTTTAAATATTCCTTACTATAAGAATTTAGTGAAAAAAATTACAATCAATATTCTCTAAGTATCTAGGTATAAATTAATTACATAAACTTGCTCAAGAGATATTTTAATTTATAAGAAAATTTCATGAAGGATTTAGAAATATTGCCAAGTAGAAGTTCCTCGGAAATGACAAACAATGATAAAAACTGAAGTTGTGGCTTCTACTTCATGAATTTCCCACTAGAAGATTCATATATGCTAGTGAGCTTCAGTAAAAAAAGCAAGCCAGGGAGAGAGGTTCACTTCTTGGTTGTTTAGAATGGTCTAATTTAAGAAGAATGAATAAATTCAGCAGGATAGCAACTTGATGATTTCTCCATTCCTTCCAAAATTGTGTCTTAACATTATTCATTTGAACACATTTTTGGATACTTATCAAAGCCAAAGAATATTATAGTTTACATAATGAATATCTCATATACAAAATGTTTGTTTTCTTTAGAGAATTTCGAATTAAAGTTACTAAAGCAAAATAAAATATCCCTTAAAGCATATTGGCCTATTCAAGTAAGGGTCTTCTCAGTCACAAGATTCTTTATGTGTATACACCCCATTTATGCAAAGAGCATCTTATGAAAGGGCCACAAGATTATCTAAAATAAACCTCGGTGAATCAGGAATGAATGGCTGAGCTTTAGATTTCCCTTAGATTTGTGGCTGAAGCCACTTCCAAATCAACAACACAATCTAATTTTTGATTTAAATATTTTTATGAATTATTTTTAAAAGAACAATAAGCCCATTACTTTCACATAAATGACATTTTTGTCATTAAAAATAATTATATTAATAACTATATATTCTAAATGTTAGAAAAGTGGTATTCATTTATTTATTTGTTGCATTTTTACAAATCTCTGTAATGACTAGCTTAATAAAAGAGAGGTAGATTCTCATATTTGTGTCTGTATTCAATTTTCTGAGATATGCTCTTTTAGTTGAAATATATAAATATGATTCTGCCTCAGAAAGATATATATTTGGGAAAGCGTGGTATGTTATACTAGCATTCTTGGATAACTGTAGGTATTCTTTAATACTATACCAAGTCCTGACAAGTGGCAATTTCTAAAAGAATAGTTGCAAGGTGGAATCTGAAACCATATCAGTGAACTTTTCCTATTCTCTTACATTAAATCCATTCCTCTATCATTCACTTTGAATGGATCTTTTAGCCATGAATAATTTTGTAACATCCTGCTTTGGACATTTGTAAAATATTAGTTCCCTGAGTTATACTCATTTCTCAAATGTTGATACATTTCATTATAAAATGCACATAGGAAAAAAACCACATTTTTAACATCACCACCAACCTTATCAGAAAAGTCTCTAAGTATTAAGAATCTGTAAACTCATAGCAGTGGTTATGACGAGCTCACTTCACTCATTTTTGCAAAAATGTCTGTTAAACACTCAAATCTGAATAACATCATTGGCATGTCAGTGTTTCCTTCCCCCTATCCCGCCCCCCTCAAAAATCTTATTGCATTAAAAAAGTGGCTAGTTCAGTCCGCCACCTGAAAAAGTACACAAGTATTTCCTCTTGAGACACAGTATTTTCTTTGAAGCAAAAGTGTTCTGTGAATGTTTACCATTTCATCATACAAAATATTTAAATATTGAAAAATCTCAAAGGCTGAAATTTAACAAATTTGATAATTTCCACACTCCGTGAAACTGGCTTTTTATTTTTAAACAGTAAACATGTGGTGATGAGGAATATAAAAATTTGATGCCACTTATGCTAAGGCACCTTTATACAGTATTGCTTTTGCAGCATCAGTGCAAATATCAATATAGTGAAAAAGACAAATACTATCTTAGAACATTATCTACCTAGTTTGACCCCGCAGTTCCCTAAGAGTTTGTAGAGACCCTTAGGAGTCTGTGAAGCACAGTTTGAGCACCCCTGCACCAGTTCAGAACCCTTTCTTCAGCTCTAGACTCATGTAATCAATAGTCTACTAGATATGTTAACTGTGTCTTAATTGATTATTAGTCATATTTCTTCCATTTCCCTCTGGCTGTTCCGGTTTCATTTCCTATCTCAGACATCATCATTACTCAAGTCATTCAAGTCAGAAACCTAGGAGTCACTTGTGATTTTTCTTTCTCCTTAACCCCTTATAACTAGTCACTAAGTCCAATCTCTTACATGTATTCATTTTTACCCAACACTATTAAGATTGTTAGTTCAAGCCTTCAGCACCTCAAAAAACTGCCCTAGATCTCGTTTCCATCTCCCAGTCTTCTTCTCCTCCTATTCATTCCCTACTCTCCTAATAAAGTTAGGTTTTGAAAAAGCAAATTTAGATTATGCAATATTAAGTGACAGAGACTCTGTGTCACACATACTGACTTTAATTCCTTCCTCTGCCACTTCTGAGCTGACTGATCCTGTTAAATTACTCAGGTTCTCTGTGTTATATACTGTTGGCCTTTCTAAAAAAATTTGTAAAAGTATTTATCACATGGTTGCAAAGATAGAATGAAGGAATTCATATAGAGTGTTATCTAGATGAATTCATAGAGTGTTAACTCCTTGATATCAAGCAAGTTAATAAATATTAAGAATTATTAAAGTTTTCCTAATTTTATTATAAACATTATCTGACACATCTTTCCTTAAAGTTTTCCTAATTTTATTACAAACATTATCTGACCCATCTTTCTCACTCCCAGACTATAGAATATGATCTTCTTAAAGTAAGAAACATTAACCGATCTTCTTTTTATGGCCAGAGCATAGCTCAGCCATTCAAACATAGTTGATTAATAATTATCAGTTATATTAGTGAAAGTTAATCAGCAGTTTTCTCTGAATTATCTATAAATGTAGACTTAGTTTTATTTCTATTTGAATTTTAAATCATATGTCTCAATTATTTAAGATTCTACCTAATTACTAGATGAAAATATATTATAAACTAAACGCATGTAAGCTAAATTATATACTAGGATTAACCTAACATTGTTCCCAATCAGCAAAATCCTGAAACATGTTTATTATATTATTTTTATTTTTAAAATATTTTCTCATTTTTCAATTATATTTGGCATACAATATTATATTAGTTTCAGGTGTACAACACAATGATTAGACATTTATGTAACTTACAAAGTGGTCACCCCAATAAATGCAGCATCCATCTGACACCATACATAATTATCACCATACCACTTCACATCTTCATGACTATTTTGTAACTACCAATTTATAACTCTCAGTCTTCTCCCCCCTTTATCCATTCCCTAATTCTTCCCCCAATTTGGCACCCATCAGACTGCTCTCTGTATCACATGAGTTTGTTTCTGTTTTGCTTTTCATTTATCTGTTCTCTAGATTCCACATATAAATGAAATCACATGACATTTGTCTTTCTCTGTATGACTCACTCCACTAAAAACAATACCCTCTAGGTCCATTCATGTTTCTGCAGATGGCAAAATTAAATCCTTTTTTATAGCTCAGTAATATTCCACTGTATATATGTACCACTTATTTATCCATTCGTCCATTGAAAAAAAATCCAGGTTACCTCCATATCTTGGCTTTTATAAATAATGCTGTAATGAACATAAGAACATATATATCTTTTAAAATGAATGTTTTGGATTTCTTCTGATAAATATCCAGAGGCAGGATTACTGGGTCCTTCATTATCTCTTGTTATATAGCCTTTGTTTTAAAGCCTATTTTGCCTGGTATAAGTATTGCTTCCCCAGATTTTTTTTTTTCTGTTTCCATTTTCATGAAATATCTTTTCTATCCCTTTACTTTCAGTCTGTGAGTCTGCTGCAATCTGAAGTGAGTCTTTTGCAGGCAGCATGTGTAAAGATTTTGTTTTCTTAACCATTAACCACCCTATGTCCTCTGACTGGAACATGTAATCCACTTATATTTAAAGGAATTATTGATAGATATGTAGTTATTGTCATTTTATTCATCTATTTGATTCTTTCTTTTATTTAAAGAAGTTCCTCTAACATTTCTTGTAATAGTGGTTTGGTGCTGATGAACTCTTTTAGCTTTTTGTTGTCTGGGAAGCTCTTTTTCTGTCCTTTGATTCTAAATGATGGCTTTGCTAGGTAGAGTAATCTTGGTTGCAGGTTCTTGCTTTTCATCACTTTGACTATTTCATGCCAATCCCTCTGACCTGCAAAGTTTCTGTTGAGAAATCAGCTGACAGTCTTATGAGAATTTCCTTGTAGGTAACTGATTTTTTCTGTTGCTTTTAAGATTCTCTCTTTGTCTTTAACCTTTGACATTTAATTATGATGTGTCTGGGTGAGGGCATTTCTGCACTTCCTGGGCTTGTACGTCTATTTCCTTCACCAGGTTAGGGAAGTTTTCCATCATTATTTCTTCCAGTATGTTTTCGATTCCTTGCTCTCCTTTTGTGAACGTTGTTATGGCTGATATTGTCTGAGTCCCCTTAAACTATCTTCATTTTTTGGATTCTTTTTTCTTGTTGCTGTTCTGATGGGTGTTTTCCACTACCTTATCTTCCAAATCATAATTCAGTCCTCTGCTTCATCTAAACTATTGATTCCCTTTAATGTATTCTTTATTTCAATTATTATACTCTTCATCTCTGACTGGTTCTTTTTTATATTTTTCATCTCCATTTTTGTTTCTGTCTTTTGTTGAAATTCTCACAGACCTCAATGAGCATCCTTATAACCATCTTTTGAACTCTGCATCTGGTAGACCAATTGTCTATTTTGTTTAGTTCTTATTCTGGAGCTCTGTTCTGTTCTTTCATTTGGAACATGTCTTTTTATCTCTTCATTTTGGCTGCCTTCCTGTGTTTGTTTCTTTGCATTAGGTAGAGCTGCTAAGTTTCCTGGTCTTACTAGAATGGCCTTACACAGTAGGTATCCTATGGAGTCCAGTGGCACAGTCTCCCTGTTCACCTGAGCTGAGTGTTCTGGTGTGTTCCTTGTGTGCATTATGTGTGCCCTCCTGTCATAGTTGAGCCTTGGTTGTTGTTTTCATGTCAGTAAAAGAGACTGACCCTCAGGCTGATTCATTGTGAGGACAGGTCATGATAACAGTGGAGGAGCTGTTGTGTAGGGGCTGACCCTACAGAGCAGGATTAATTTATCAGGGCTCTGGTGCCTTCCTAGTCCTTTGGGTGTGTCTTTTGGGGAGGTTTCTGGGTGGTGCTTTGGTGTGGTCTGAGGCTGGTCACCAGGTGTGTTGGTTCTGGGGCCTCTTGCAGGAAGGTCTACTGCAGCCCAAGGTCAGCAGCTGCCTGTTCCTGCATGGAGCCACTTTGTATGAGTTACAAAGTGATCTAAAGGTGGCTGCCACTTGTGCTTGGCTTGGAGGTGCCTAAGAGATGCTAAGCTTTAACTCAAGGCAGACTGTCTCTAGTACCGAGCTTGGGGATGCTTAACTAAAGGTATAGGGTAGGTCGAGACCAGATAGTGCTTGTCTGGGGTTTGTAAACTTTTGAGCAATTTCAGGAAAGTCTACAGCAAGAGCCAAGACAAGCCATTTGTATGGAATAAACCACTAGAAGTTGCTTGGGTGGGTCCATAAATTGGGAGAGGTGGAGTCTCAGGGAATCACCTGGGTGGAGTGACCTATGCTATCTAGGTTGATGGAGGCTCAGATATAGTGGCCACCTGTGTATGCAAGCTGGCCGTGGTAGGGGTTCAACAAAGGAGCAATGGTTTCTACCAGCACTCCTGTCTGGGGGAAAGTTGCCCCTCCAACCCTCACCCTGAAACCAGACAATTCATTTCCTCCCTGTAAGTCCTTGGCACCTTTCCCGCTGCTTCCTCAGTGCTGAAGCTCGAATAATTGAGTCCATTAGTGAGTAAGTTCATGTTGAGCCCTTTAGAGGAATGGCTGGCACTTCAGCTGTCCTCCATCTCACTCAAACACAATCCCCAGTTGTTTTCACCGACAGAAGTTTTGGAGACTTCTCTTCTGGCACTGAAACCCTGAACTGGGGAGCCTGCTGTGGGGCTGGGACCACTCGCTTCTCCAGGGGGACTTCTGTGGCCGAGATATCCCTCCCAATTTTAACTGCCACATGTGGGTGTGGGACCATCTGTCCCATGTCTCAGCCCTTCCTATCAGTCTCCTCATGACTTCTTCTGTATATCCTTAGTTATAGACTTCTTTTCAGCTAGACTTCAGGTGATTTTCAATGATGGTTGTTCTATAGTTTAGTTGTAATTTTGATGTGGTCGTGAAAGGATGAAAGCACAGTGTTTCCTACTTCACCATCTTAATTAATATCATATGTATAATATTCTCAAGCCATTTTAAAAACACACTTTTTCTAAAGACTCATAAGAGCAAAAGTCTTAACGTACCCATGTGTTGCCTTGAGAAAGGATAGGGAGAGTCTATAAAACTCATTAAATTATATGTAATTTTTATTGTAAATCATGTTATGCTTTTTTTGGAAGACGGATGTCTATTGCTTTCTTCATATTCTCAAAAGAGGTCTGTGACCCAGACAAGGTTAATAACCACTGTTATAGAAGATGGCACAAAACATAGCATCAGGAATTGGCAAGGCCCATGACAGACTAGTGGAGATATATTTTCAGCATGAATCTTTGGGGAACATGTCAAATCACACAATGAAGGCAACTGCCTACCAGGTCTCATTTATCTGCACTTTGAAAATAAATCATACGAAGTCCATGACCCTTAACACAAGTACCTAACCTCTGAACAAGAGCCAATAAATAAATCATTAAATTACAGTGCCAATTTTACTGCATGTTTCTTCACAGTGTAGCTTGTGTTTGTTGCCAACATTGCTGGGAGCTTAGAGAGAGCCTGTGTGATCAAGAACTCGGGTTGCATGTATGTGTGTGTGTGTGTGTGTGTGGGTGTGTGTCTTTGTGTGTGCATTCTAAATTTTTTAGGTGCTCTAATTTAAACAACAAAATTAAAAAATCATATGATATACAATATATGACATATGATACATACTATAAATATACATTACAAAATGTACACTATAATATAAAATATAAAGTTTATACAATGTATAATGCCTGATGCATAATGATGTTTTCTAAAAATGGCTTTTCTACAGTAATAAAATAATTTGCATATTTAATGTACATAATTCTACAAGAATTTTATAGGAAATATAATTTAATTTAATTTAAGTCATTACTCTCTATCAATAATTAAAAGCCACTTATATTTCAATAAAAACCTTTAAATATCTTTACAACAACATTTAATAGGTATATACCAGTTTAAGGCAGATTTTTCTTTGAACTCATTTTTGTCTTGTTACAGTTTATAAGTGACTTAATGTTTAAATACATATAGTGGTCCTGGGTGCATATTGCTGAAATCAATAGAACCATGATTAGAACACAATTGGACTTGGTAACTGATTTTACTTGCAGTAAATGTTAAAAGATGTTCAGTTACAGGCTATCATGTGAATAGTTGAAATTTTCTAAGGAGCTTAGCTAGAAATAATGTGGACATGTTTTAAGTATTCTGAAATCCAACATACCGATTAAAATTTCACGAGGTTGCCTCTAAATTCACTAATGAAATAGTCATCATACTGAAATAATCATTATCAACTTTTTCACCTTTATTAGCTGTTCTGTCTGCTTCATAAAAATTATAAAATTAAATGCAAAACCTTTCCATTAGTGCTCTGTTAAAGCTGTAAATTTGAAAACAAATCAGAGAATATGAAAGTTAAGATTCTCTTAGTAACATTAACTTGTCCAACATTGATTATATATAATTCCTGAATTGCTGGTTAGTGATCTAAGTGTACACTTTATTATAAGACATAGGAAATGTAAAGAAATTAATGCTGTTAGGAAAACTCTAACTCTTCATTTTATTGAGTTATGAAGGTTAAAATTTGCAATCCTAACATTGTATTAGGTCAGGATTCTGCAATTTAATAAAATAAACTGGTTGAGAAAATGAACTATGCTCATTCAATAAAAATAATGCCTGTATTCTTGAATGAAACATGCATAGCACCTGCATTTGAAGGCAATAGATGAAAACTTTAATAATCTAGCAGTTTTTATAAATACTGCTAAAGTTCTTCATAAAATGATATCATATATGCTTCAAATTCTGTAAAACCTTATTTATGTGATGTTATATCAACTTATCAAAATTCCAATCATGAAATAATGTAGACAAATTCATATAATATATGGTCTACATTTCAAATATGTAATTAAATTACTGTCCATTGCATTTGTAAAGAAACTAATAAATCACTAGATGGAAGGAATAATAAATAACATTATTTCATTGCTTTTATGATATCTATAATGGACTATAGACTAAAAGGAGTAAAAGAAAGGAAAAAATAACATAAATCATAAATAATAATAAAATTAAAGCTCCAGGGAACCAGAGTCACTGTACATTTTGTTTAATAGTACATAAACATATCTAGAACAGTATCTGGGCTGCTCAAAAACATGTTGAATAAATTAACTTGCATGACATTATCAATAATATAGAAGTTCAAAACCTCCTCTTTGCCAATAATAAAGTTTCCTGAAAAATGTTTAGCAGCAGGGCAAATCTGAGTAACCAGCAGAGTGTCTATGTACTCCAGGAAAAACAAACAAACACAATCAAGTGTATTTGAAATGAAAATCCATCCAAAGATATTGAGACAAGTGGGCTGCACTTCTGGCCATTTTACTCACATTTACCTCACTGACAAATAAAAAAGACATGTGCATTCTTTAAAGACATTATTAAAATGTCCATATTCCCTGAGAAAGCATTGTATGTGTGTCTATGTCTGTGTGTGGGTGTGTGGTAGCTTAGACATGGTGGTGATGGTGGTGGTGATGATGGTGGTGGTAATAGTCTTATGCTTCTCCATCTACTTCAGATGTCCAACCAATTAGTCACATGGAGAAATCAAGAAAGCATGGTGTGTCTTCCTTAGGTGGATGTGGAAGAATAAAAGTAAATTTCTTCAGAGGATTGAGAAATAGGCTATGGCAAGTAGTGTAAATTTCCCTTAAATAGGACACATGGTGAGATGTAAAAGGAACAGAATGATAACCATGCTAGAATACATCAGTATTCTATCAGTATATATATATATATTTTCATTCACATATTCAACAAATATTTATTGAGTATTTGGTGTATTACTATGGGCTCTCAAGGCAGGCTATTTATATTCACATCTTGCTCTATTGTCAGTGATATGCTGAAGAGTAAGGCATGACACCTGCCATCTAAGCACATTATAATAAAGCACAAGAATTAAGTAGCAACATTAAAGAAATACATATAAACTGAGAAATATACAATCTTATATTTCTAAAAAGAAGAGATATAAATAATCCCTAAACATATCTTCGATAACGTCTAAAGTGTAGCAAGATAGGACCTTTTTCTTTTAGTCTTTCATGTCATTTGTTAGAATCTTGGATCGAGGAGAATGCATTTACTCACAATGAGGTTGTAAGGTATGTTTTAATCAGGTCTCATGAAGGACAGAGCAAGCTACCCACTCTGATCTCTGTTCATATCAGAGAAACTGTTTCTTAGCTATCTTGTATGTACAAAGTTGTTAGTGCTAAACTCCTGACTCGGAGAAGAAGATCTGGCCTTTATCAAGGTATATATTACCTAAAATTTTCAAGGTATGTGTGCGCACATTGTTCAGTTCTAAATTGATAAACATTTTAACCTTTTAATATCATTTGAACAACAAAACAATCATGAGAAGCTTTAGTAGCTTAATCAGGAATGACTTCTTAAAGTTCCATCAGAGAAAGACCTCCAAGGGAGTCGGCGTCCTCAGAAACTATGTCTCTATTAGCTTTCTTAGAGAGATGTCTTAGTCTATTCTGGCTGCTATAACAAAATATCATAGACTGGGTAGCTTAATAAAACAAAAAAAATATTTCTTACAATTCCAAGATCAAAGTATAGGCACATTTGGTGTCTAGTGAGAGCCTGCTTTCTGGTTCACAGATGGCATCTTCTAGCTGTAAATTCATATGGCAGAAGGGGTGAATAGCTCTCTGGGGTCTCTTTTTATAAGAGTGCTCATCTCAGTCATGAGAGCAGAGCCTCCCAAAGGCCCCACCTCCCAATAATATCACCTTGGGAGTTAAGATTTCTACATAGGAATTTGGTGAGAATACAAACATTCAGCCCACAGCAGAAGGAAAACTGTGCCCAGACTCATCTATAATAACTTTATTCTGTTAAATGGTGGTTTTGAGGCAATCTAAGAGAAATCTTTACCACATTTAAAATCAAGGAGACAGCTTCATAGTATTCAATAATTCCCTATTTATCTTCATCTAGAAAATGTATGTTTCAGTGTTTAATACAGTTGCCACACAGTTTGCATATCCACATGCATGGAGGGCCTGGATGCAGATGTTAAAGAATTGGGTGAAAATGAGGCCTCTTTTATCATGATGGTATATACACAGCCCCAAACCTGTTTTGACTACTTGAGTATTTAAGGGCTGGAGAATCTGTTTATGGGTGTAATAACTATTTATTGAACAGAAAAAAAAAAAAAGACAGAAAAATCACCAAAGCAACAGATTATATAGCTTAATGAAAGCCTGTTACCATTTTTGAACTTAAACCCTCTTGGAAATAACTTATTCAAAACAGTGTAAAAATTTGGGCTTAACTATTAGGGAAATTTCATTCATATACTATGTCTTCAATAAAAACAGCTATTGGACATGGGAGGACAGTAAACACATTTTATCAAAATTTTTGTTTCATGTTCCTCCATTGGATTATAAGACTAAAGGGGGAAAAAACAAGCAATGTGAGAAGTAACCTCTCACATCTCACTTTTTTCCAGAGCAGAGCACAAAATAGCACTTAGAATGTACTACAAAAATAACAGCTATTATTAATAAGTCTGTTCATGTCAGTCAGTGGAATATCTAAAAGAAGATTCTCTCACATTTTCATCAAGACTGTGTGTTAGATTACATATTAGAGAAACCAAGGCACCAGTATAGCAGGAGCAGTAGAGAGAAAGAGAGAGAGAGAGAGAGAGAGAGAACAGAAGGAGAGAGAAAAGCAGAAAATTTTAAAGAAACTACTTAATTTCAGGATAAATATATATTTTTCTCATATTTTCAAGAGTTAAAATTTTAGTCTATTCTAAGTGTCTTTTTATTTTTATTAAATTTGGCATGGGGCAGCATAATCTGTTCTAGGAGTATGGACCGAAAGACCATAACCTCATTCTTGTCAAGACGAGCATTAATTTTTGATATTTTAAAATATAAATAGACATAATTAACAACTAACACTCTCATTTTCTTCCAGGAAACATATTTTGCTTCCATATTTCATGAATCTGAACTACTAGATTTTCTTTGAGCTGATTCAGAATAAAACATTTTGAGAGACACAATCAACAGAGTGAAAAGGTAATCTAAAGAATGGGAGAAAATATCTGTAAATCATATACCTGGTAAGATGTAAACATCTAGAATATATAGAAAACTAAAATTCAAAAAACAAAACAAAACAAATAACCTAACTAAACAATGGTCAAAATGTTAGAATAGATATTTCTTCAGAGAAGACAGACACATGGCCAGGAAGCATATGAAATAATTATTAGGAAAATGTATATCAAAACTACAGTAAAATTAAATGTGGTATATACATACAATAGAATACTGCTTACCCTTTTAAAGGAAAGAAATTCTGACACATGCCACAACATAGATGAACCTTGAGGATATTATACTAGGTGAAATAAGCCAATCACAAAAGGAAAAATACTGTAAGATTCCACTTATATGAGAGATCTAGTGTAGTCAAATTCACAGAAGCAGAAAGTAGAACAGTGGTTACCAGGGGAGAGGGCAAGGAGGAAATAGGGAATTAATGTTTAATGGGTACAGAGTTTCAGTTTTGCAAGATAAAAAAGTTCTGTAGATTGGTTGTACAATAATATAAATATATTTAACAATACTGAACTAACTGTACACTTAAAAATGGTTAAGATGGTAAATTTAATTGTATATGTAATCTACCGCAATTAAAAATAATACAGACTTTAGTAAAAAAAAAAAAAAAAAAAGGAAAAAGAAAAAAAAGAAAGAAAAAAAAAAAAGAAAACTGAACTGTCTCAGTTCTACTGCTTCTGTGGTGGAAAAGTATACAACCAGGTGAAAAATATATGACCGATTATGTTCACATAAGGCCAAAGGGACCAACCAACCACTCATTCTTCACTTTTTGTACTTTTTATCCAACCAGTTCTCCTAAATTTTAGACACTAAAACTATATTGTGTTCCAAAGAAATTCTCTCAAAAATATCTTCATAAAATTATGCATTGTGTGTTTTAAGATAAGAGAAAGTTCTGCTCATTTCTCTTAACCTTTGATCTATTCATACTTCAAAATCATTTCAACATCTCTTCCCCTGTAAATTCTTCTCTCTTTGACTGTGATGATCACTCTTTTTTTGGGCTACCATTATATCTTGCAAGGAACTCATTTATTGCATTTCCTGCTCAATTAGATTTATACTAGCTGTGAGATCCTTATGGGTAAGAATGTTTCATATGCATCTATGTGTCCTAAGAACTCAGCAGAGAACAAGGCAACAAATAGAATTTCAGTATTTATTTACAGAATGATGTTGAGGCTACCTCTAATAAAATTGCTTTGTTAAATAATTGCAAGGTAAGTTCTGATTCCTCTTAGAAAGTGGGGGGGAGCCCACTTGCTCCTTCTTTTTACTAAATAATGTCTTATTTTACTAAATAACATAACATAATTTTATTTTTCTTTTTTGTGCCAAGACGCTAACCACCAAGTCTGTCCTAAATGAAAGTTTACACCTAATGTTAATAATCTAGTATAAGCAGTCTGGTATTATTCTACCACTACCCCATTCTGTCTTATCCTTGTATCTGTGCCATTGTAACATTATCTTGTTATAAACGGCCTCAAGTCTATTTTGGAAGGAAGTGAGATATGATTAAAATATATAAAATATGCAATATGAGGCTAAATATGAAGATGCTGTTTTAAAGCTGTTCTCCTTAGTTTCCTTTCTTTGTTCCATGAATAATGTCTCCTACATTTCAGCAGAATCCTAAACAGCTGTGCTCTCATTACTGCAATACCTGTACTTCTACACTTTATGTTGTCTAGTTCACTTCTGAGTAGGCGGTATAGTCTGCTCTTCTTAATTTGTTTTCTAATGTATATCTACTTGTGTGTCGTATTAGTTATTATATCTTTGCTCAAACTATAGCTAAATTAAGCTATTTTTTAAAGTAATAAGACAATCTAGTCAAGACCCTTTCTACGTGAGATATGTATACTTTTATTAGTATAATTAAGACAATAGAAAATATGACTTCCTTTATAAGAATCTTAAAACACAGAATTTACAAGATGTGAATCTAGATTTAGCTTTAGCATTAATTGTGATTCCTTGGAAAAGTCATTTAACTACTTAGGACTGGATTATCCCAAAATTTCTTCCAGACTCTAAAAACTTTATGGACCTATCAGTAATGTCTAGAATGATAGCTGAGGTGCTAAACCCTTGCATGACTAATAAACCTAACTATTCATTTGCATGTGTACATGCACAGATTTACACATAGCTCTCTATAAAAAGAAGCTATCCCGAATATCACATAAAAATAGATCTACATTCAGACCAGTATAAAATAAAAAATTCAAACTGTAGAGCTCGGGCTTATACTTGGGTTTGCTATAAACTTCTTAATTAAACATATTGTCAACATTATGTTCCTTATCATTTAAAGTAACATAGCTGCAAAGATAGCTTCCAAATAATCCAGTTCTCATCCTGATATTCAATACAGATCTTAGTCTGAGCCAACTTATCTGTCTGTGAGGATTTCCTATGCATCCTCAGTAATTAAAGCCAATTACCCCTAAAACACTGATGAAATATATCACAAGTTCATTCTTCCTCTCACTGTTATTTGCTCCCAGAAAAACATACTCAATTCTTGTGATGAACCAAATTTCTTGTGTCCTGCCAGGCATACTTCAGGGGTCCATCTCTTCTGCAAAGCATTATCTGGCTATCTAGTACCGTGTAGCTTAAAATAACCTATGTTATTTTAAGTTAACTAGATGTTAACTTTTAAGTTAAAATACATCAACAGAGGAATAGACTAGCTCGCTCATCCAGAAGTACAAATTCTCCTCATTTTAGACTGCATTTCCCAGACTCTTTGCATCTACTAGTTTTGGCCAGTGATATGTGGGCAAACATGATGTTCAACACTCTAAGACTTGATATTTACACTTTTTAAAAATCTTCATGAATCTCCCTCTTTATACTTTTCTACTGGCCACATGCAGATGATTCAACAAAGATTCTAGGGGATGGCATAGGTCACAGGCGCCTCAATAACTGTATGGAATAAGGCTCCACCATCTGCCCCAATATACTACTTTATATGGTATCCTTGTTTTTCTTGGG
Source organism: Pteropus vampyrus (assembly GCF_000151845.1). Lineage (NCBI taxonomy): Eukaryota > Metazoa > Chordata > Mammalia > Chiroptera > Pteropodidae > Pteropus > Pteropus vampyrus. Next base: position 1,881,840 of record NW_011888814.1, on the reverse strand, counting down.
TCATTTTTGTTTCCCTCATTGATTATAAAAAACTGTGAATATATTCCAATGCTGTTTAAAACTGTCTATATAACCAACTATAATTTTAATAACATTTGTTCAATGTGAGCATATTTTTAATAGAAAATGCACATTGTCTTTAAACTTGTTATATTATTCAATTATATGCATTCCATTATTCATAAAATATTATATTTAATTATTTATATGGTATTCAATGATCATGATAATTATATATCCACATAATTTTAAAAAGTAAAACAAAAAATTAACACTTGCTTTAATATTCACTATAAAAGAGAATGATAATGTACAGAGTTTCTTTTGATCATTGTTCTCAATAGGTGTTAAAAGTAATATAAAGCCAGAAATTGAAAAAAGAAACTCTCTAAGAGTCCATACACACATTCTCAAGTCACTGAAATTAACACACAATTGGTGTATGAATGAGTTCATGAAACATTTATCAGTAGTGACAGAAATAAAATTATTTACCTCAGAAGTCTATCTTTGTTACAGTACACTGTAAATAAGTTCAATATTTGGATCTCTACTATTCGGGAGAACTAACATTAATTCAATGCTTATTCTGTGCCAGGTGCTACTTACCCCTCACGATAATTCTATGAGGTCGTTACTTTTATCCCCATTGCAGAGACGAATCACCTTAATGAGAACTTAGCTCATAGACGGCAGAATTCGTTTATGCGCCTGTAACTCACATCTACTATTCTTTTAAACATTTTTTCTCTAACATCAGAATTATCTCTAGATTCTCTCATCTATGTATTTTTTCATGACACTTAGAAGTGCTTTATTTCTAAATATCAACACATAAGTCAAATCATTATTATTATTTAATGGGTTTCTACATTATGCTACACATGGATAAAGTTTTAAAAATCAAATAACACATTGCCTTTTATCAAAAGGGTCACATCGAAAGATGGCCACTTCAAAAGTTATGGTCATTTCTATACCTTTTTCTTCCCTCCTCCATGAAAATCCTAGCTTTTAATCTTCTGTCATCAGATTATGTTGCTCATTACCTTTACTGTAGCAGTTAATGAGCTTATAATTAAGCCCTCCATGTTTCTTAACTATTTTAGCTCCTGCCTAACTCACTTTTTCTAACACGACTCTTGATTTAATTATCGGCAATTTCAATATACACATACGTTTATGTATATATATATGAACTTATTTGAAATATGGCCTTTTGCTTGTTCAACCTTCTTTCTTCTAAATATCTATCCTTCATGTTATCTCAACCAATCAACTTCTTGGTCATTTCTAGATCTATTCATCACAAATAATGCCCAAACTTCCATTATCTCTTTCATGTATCCAGTTCTCTGACCATATTTCTTGTCTTTCTAGCTCATTTGCTCTAGTATTTCAGCTCTAGCAATCATTTGATCTCACTGGAACCTTCAGTCAATTGAACTCAACTTCCTCTACTAGGCAAAATTATAATCCTGCTTAAATCTAACTCTCTGCCTCTTGAACATCTGCTGCTACATGTGCATGCAGAAGCACACAACTCTAAATGATCTTACATTAAATTCAATTTGACAGACTCCGGGGGACCCCTAAGGTCACCTACAATCATATTACATTTCACTACTCCATGTATCTTCCACTGTCCTAGAGGACTATATCATATCTTCTCCTTTCTTCTTAAATTTCCAACACCTCAATCCTAATACTCACTCTCAGTTGATGACTTTGCTTCTTTCTCCATTGAGAAACTTGAAGCCACATATATTCACCCATGATATACTCTGCTCTCTCTCTAGTTTTTGGAGATAAATGATATTTACGCCTTTCTAAAACCTTCCCTGTGCACTAAATACAATTTACTATCATACATCCAAAAACTACAGAATATAATTTATTCCTTTCTTTGAGTTATTATTTTTCTTATGTAGTAGAGATGATAACCACCAGAAAACGTGTTTTCTCTCACCTTAAAAACACACGCACACAAATTATCTCTAAATTGCAAAATCCAATGGTCACTTTTCAGTTCTTATCATACTTGACTTAGCAACACCAAGTGTATTGTCTTTGATATAATGTCTTCACTCGGCTTCCATGAAACCACTTGGTTCTATTCTAACATTATTGTTCCATCTCGATCTTTTTTTGTTGGTTTCTCCTCCTCTTCCAGATTTAAGTCTCAGTCTTTTATCTTCTCCTCTTCTCTCTCTACATTCACTACACTGTGACCTCAATTAGCAAATAACTATTAATAACACCAATATTCCCACATCACTCAAATTTGCATTGCTTGTCCAGACATGTCTTCTGAATTTCACACTCATATATACAATTGCCTACCTTACAGATCCATTGAAATGTCAAATAGGTACTTTCAAACTGACATGTTCAAAGCTAAACTTCTCAGTCTCCTTGCCCCTGGCAAACCTATTCCACTCAGAGTCTTTTTCCATTTTTCATTTAAATGGATGACCAATGCTTTCAGTTACACAGAAAAACATATTGGCTTCATCCTAGATTTTTTTCTTCCTCTCACATCCATATCCAATTTGCTGGAAATCCTGTCATTTATCTTAAAATATATCCAGAACCCAATCACTTCTCAAAATTTCCACTGCTACTGCCTTGATACCAAGATGTCATTATTATCTCGATTACTACTGTAATCATCTCTTAACTGGTTTTTCTGGTTTCAACTATGAACAAATTATTTCAACACAACAGCCAGAGTGATCCTTATAAAATCTAAGTCTGATCAAGTCTTTTCTTTGCTCTGAATCCTCTGCTAGGTCCTCTGCTCAGAGAAAACTCAAGACATTATAAGCAACAACAAGGCACAACTACGACTGCAAAGTCAGGTTCCACTTCCTTTCTGATCTAATAGTTCCTCTATCCATTCACCTCCAGCCATCTGACCTCTTTACTATTCAGTAAACACATCAGGTATACTCATACTTTAAAGGCTATCTCCTTCTTGGAATGTTGTCCTCCAGATATCTGCTTGCTTATTCCCTGAACTATATCAAGTCTGCTCAGATGCCACCTTTTGAGGAGTTCTGTCCACCTAATTAAAAAAATGCAACCTGATACCATCCCCTTTTCCTTTGCTCTATGTTTTCAAAAGCACTTATCCCTTTCCGATATCTAAATAATTTGTGTGTGTCTTCCCCAAATGTAACCCTTAATGCCTAGAACAGTGCTGGACACAAGGTAGATGTTCAGTAAATGTATAAAACATAAAACAATGAAGCATAAGCTTGGTTAAACCTACACACACACACACGCACACACACACACACACACACACAACTCTAAACAAAACTGGAAAATTTCCTCAATAATTGAAATATGATGATGACTTACATCTAAAGGATAATTAATAATTCTGTATATAGAACAATAGGCTCAAAATTGTGAAGAACTGCAAAGGTTATGTAATCCAACCATGCATGTAATTTAGTTTATATTTCTTCTACATGTTTTCTCATATTAATTTTCTAGTCTATACTTGAATATCACAGTAATAGGGGACCTTTACATGGTTTGCAATGAGAAAACTGAAAGCCAAGGTTACCTAAAATTACAAAGCAATTAAGGAAAGTAGCAATGTTAAAATCAGAAACCAGGTCTCTTGCCAACTAGAACAGTGACCTATACCATAATCAACTCTGTATAGAAAGCTTTTAGTGTATTTAAATACATGTCTACTGAATAAGCCAAAAGAGTACTTTGTGTTGACAATTAAAAAGATATTTATACAACTAAAGTCAATTTAAAAACAATATCAAGAGTCTGTATATATAGACAAACTTCAATAAAACTTGAAAAACACTAATTTTAAAATTGAAATTATTTAAAAAATTTTCTCATTATAAGGCATTTGTTGACAAAATAGTATCATCAAGATACTATTTTTGACTAGGCCTAGAAAAAGAATTCACAAAAAGTCTGAGGTAGGAAATTCCACAGGTAACCTCAACATAGCATTATAGTATGCTCTAAGAAACCAGACTCGCAAATATAGTGGACAATTTGGTGATGGGCAGAGGGGAGGGAGGTTGCAGGGGGCTGAGAGAATGGGGTGAAGGGTTAAAGAAGTACAAATTAGTAGTTGATAGTTGGCCAGGGGAATGGGGAGCACAACAGAGGTAATGCGGTTAGCATTAATGTAATGGCTAGGTGAAGGGTCAGAGGAAGGGAAGAGCAATTGGAGGGATAGTTTTATGAACTATAGAGATGTCTAACCAATGTACTGTATATTTGAAACCAATTTAAATAAATAAATTTAAAAAAAGAAACCACCTTCACATTGGAAAGATGAAGACAAAAATGAAAGCAAGAAATAACTGAAAAAAGTCACTGTACTTTCTACTACTAGGTGAGTAGAAAGAACTACTAAAAAGAAACAAGACCCAAACACTACGTTTGAACTGTAAAAGTTTTTCATATTTTAATTATGTTTTGGACTTTTGTGCAGTGGTGTAGCACACTATGATACAAACGAATAAAAAAGCGATAAAATTATAAGAGACAATGAAATATTCATAATTAGGGTGCCTAAAGATAACACAGAGATCATGAATAACAAAGCGCTCGGTGGTATCATTAAACATTTCGAATTTCTAAAGATTTTCCTATCAGAGTTCTCCTGCGTAGAGATGTTATACTTAATGGATAAAAGGACAATTTTTATTACCGTGGAACTCTGAAATGTAAAACAGCTTGACATTTTTGATTTGCGATGTTGGTCTATCATTTCAAATATACTTTATTCTGTACAGCTCAACAAAAATTTTCAAAACTTCAATGAACATAGTGTCTTATAATCATTTCTTAGAAGAAACAAGTTCTTGATATTATGTCAGAAAATAGAAAAACTGTGTTTTCAAAACAACAAACACATCTCATTAAAATTTTTGTAAACTGATTCTCACTGAGTACTTTTCCTCCAAAGACTTTCTTGTGCTCTGGTTTAGTCATTATATACACACTTTATATACACGTGTTTGTTTATATGTACTTTTATACGCATACATATTAGTTTCTTAGAAATTCAAGCTATAGAAATACGACTTGAGAATGGAAATGGAATTTACTGGTAATCTATTCCAACCTCCTGATTTTACTGATAGAGAAAAAGAAGTGAAAGAAATTGAAAAACTAGCTCATCAATAGAACTCAGGTCACCTCTATCTAAGAGAACACTTTTAGTGCAGTGTTTCTTCTAGTACTCCACACTGCTTTACCGTATACGCTAAGCTGATAAGAGCCTCATTGAAAAGTCTTTTTTAGACCCTGATGTTTTATGTCATATACATATCAGGTTTGGTAATCTTTGCTTGAATAGGAGATTAAAAAATGACTTTAACTTCAATTGCAAGAATTACTACCTGCAGGGAAATTCATTCATAATACCCTGTATGCTTTAAATTACCTATTTGCAAAGGTTAAATAAATAAAACTGCAGTTGGATTACTAGTTGAAAAAATATATATATGGTTGCTCTTGTTTCAAAAATAAACAATATACTATTTTAAAGATATAGGTCACACCCTGCAGTGTGGTAAGTATGTATATGCATGAGGACATCTGTTATTTTTCTGTTTTCCCTATCATATAAATTCCACAAAGAAAAAAAAAAAAAAACAGGTCAAACCAAATGCTCACTAAATTACTTGTATTGCACAGTCAATCTTCCTATTTCATGTGGGAACTTGCAGTTGGGGTTGCAAACAAATCTTTGCTAGAGAGAAAATAATTTCTTGGACCAGTGTTTGTTTTAATTTTAGTGTTCATGAGAATTACCGAGTGATCCTTTTAAAAATACAGATCCAAGATCCCTTGTCAGTTGTCAGTTCCACCCCTGTCCTCACTTTGAGATTTTAACAAGCATCTTAACTGCTACTTCTGCACTGGGTGTATCTGTACACTTAAGGAAAAATTTTTCTCATTGTGTCTGCCCTCTATCATTAGTGTAACTCATTGTTTCAGAAAAGTACTCAATTCAAGAACTGAAATAACTCTAACTGCCTCTACAGACAGAAGGATTTTATTGGCTTGATCAACATTTAGAATTTAAATGGTCCATGTAATTATTTACCCATTTATAACATGAATAGTATTGCCATTAGCTATATCTCTATGCTAATAAACTGCAGAAAATAAAAAAATAAATTTCTACCATACATGAAATCTGCCTTCAAAGATAATGTCTTCCTAGGGAAGAAGTTAGACATACAAGCACAGATAGAATGTGTCGAAGAACCCGGAAAAAGCTTAATCTAACATATATAACTGCAAAAAAAAAAAAAAAAAATGGCACTTTCATCTTGGATAACAATATGGAAAATCTAGGGGAAATCAAGGATAGGAGACTGGAGTGGGAAAGCAGAGTGACTATTAACAGAATCACAGTCTCTCAGATTTGGAAATATCTATAGACATTATGTAATTTAGTTACCCATCCTCTCTTTAAATAAATTATTCTGTATTCTTGATAAGGGGTTTGATGGCTTCTGGTTGAATATTATTGTGACAAATGAATGAGATGGGAATTTTTAAACATATAACTATGTTTATCCCACCTTAAACAATAGAGTAAAGCAAATAATAATAATAATAATAATAATAATTAGGATGTATAGTTTTGAGTTTTTACATTAGCATAAGTTTTTGTTTCATGGCAATATTATTTATGACATTGCTTCTCTGTTCTTCCCTAAGTTTGATTAAGTATTTGAGTCAAATAGGAAAAAAACATGATTAAAGTGAATGCAGTAATTAAACCATGCTTCTAGTGTAGTAACTTTGGAGAAGTTTTACTATTAAATGGCAATCCCCACACTACTGATGCCAGGGAAAGGAATGAAGAAGTAAATTAAAGAAGAAGAAAAAAAAAAAAAACAGACAAACTGTGACTTGTCGTAAAGGTCATTTATATGTCTCCTATCTGGATTACGTCTTGAAACCCAATTCTACTCTCCCAGTCTTCACCTTCTCTGTCGGGGGAGGGCTGTGACTTAACAGGGACTTTGCACAGTCAAGCTATAGTCTTCAAGGAGTCATTTCCACATCTGGTGCTTGTCTCATCCATCTTGGAGAACAGATTTCTGAACAATGACATTATCCTACTCTGGAGGAAAGAGTTGGGAAAAAAAAAAAAACACAAAAAGAAAAAGGTAGGTTTTCTTTATTAGCTGCAGCACAGATTAAAATCTTATGCCTAAAGAATTTACATACTAGAGAGACTCATGATATTTTACCATGGTGGGTTCTGATGCTAATGCAAGTAAATTGCTTTTACTGTTGACCCCAGTGCCCATTAGAATTTTAAGATGAAATGAGATGCATACTCCCTTGTCCTCAGAGGGCAAGTGATCACAGTGGAAACTTTGCATGCCTTTACACACCAGTTATGGTGCCTAGATTCTTAGGACAAACACTAGAATATAAAAGTATGGTTTTACTGAGTTTCAAGTGGTTTGCTTTAGGCTCTCAGGAGGTCACTTTCACTCTTGACCTTGGTTGAAATGTGTCTCCTTCAATTCAGGAACAATTACCGTCTTTCTAGTAAGGATACATAAATTACTGCAGAAACATAGTGGACCTTTCTCTAACAAATGAGAATAATCAGAAGAATAAGGCAACTAATTCTACAGATATACGATTAAAATTATTAGAAAATCCAACATTTTGTTGAAGAGACAAAATGAAATGAATTGGCCATGCAACAACCACTGAGTGATTTTGTTCTAGCCTTTATAATAGATAGAAAAAGTACAATCATTCTTTGAAAGAACATCCATTCAAATATTTCAAAATTTCTATTTTGATGCTTGAATATTCTATTATTTAGGCTAACCTGCCAAGCTATTTTACCCTGTTAGTTGCTAGTGTGATATGGATTCAAGACCTCCTATTTCTTCTTCTAAATTTAGGTTTTCCCATGTTCCTCTTAAAGAACTGTCCATTTTAACAAAACAAAAATAAAAATGACTTAAAATGTTAAACAAATATATTATTTCAAGAACCTAGTTTCTTTCTACCCTTTTACTATAGCAGACAATATTCTGATTATAATTCATTTATATAAAATACAAATGATATTTACATGACATTTTAAAATAATTTTTTAAATTAATAGCAGGTTGTTAGAGTCTAAAGTGCCAAAAGATGTTTCGGAAAGTACTTTGGAAGATGGCCCTCAGAAATTGTCTACAAATGCGTAAAATGAAGAATTTTTGTAAAGATAATTTATTTTTATTAATACTAAATGGCTAATTCTACCAAATCTGGTATTAAAGTGTTAATAGGGATGGAATCAGCTAGTTACGACATCTGCGATAATCATAATAAAAGATTAATTGTACTATGATTAGTAAAATTTCAAAGAGTCAAAATTTATGCAATCAGTGGATTGTATTCCGGAAAAAATACATATTTAAATTCTTTCCACAAAATTTTCTTGTGTTGTTCTTATCCTTTAAATGTGCCATTATAGCAAAAGTCTTAAATGCTTTATTAGAAAATGTGTTTGTTGGTTTGATTAAGGTTTGGGTTGCTTTTCAACAAGTAAGCTTTAATTTCTAAGAATCTGTCCATGTTTTATCATCCTTTCTTCTGGTGATTGACAGCAACAATCTACAAGGTGACTGATCTGAGTGTAAAAAGAAACTAACCCTTCATGGGTCATTGAAGACTCGTTTGAACATAATTACATCAATTAATCTATAGTTATAATAATCTCTATTATAAACACTTTATAGTTTGAAAACAAACCATATTTAATTCTTGCAATAAACCTATGAAGAAGT
>NW_011888814.1:1858801-1872974 GCF_000151845.1 Pteropus vampyrus | reverse complement strand
GGAAACTTTGCATGCCTTTACACACCAGTTATGGTGCCTAGATTCTTAGGACAAACACTAGAATATAAAAGTATGGTTTTACTGAGTTTCAAGTGGTTTGCTTTAGGCTCTCAGGAGGTCACTTTCACTCTTGACCTTGGTTGAAATGTGTCTCCTTCAATTCAGGAACAATTACCGTCTTTCTAGTAAGGATACATAAATTACTGCAGAAACATAGTGGACCTTTCTCTAACAAATGAGAATAATCAGAAGAATAAGGCAACTAATTCTACAGATATACGATTAAAATTATTAGAAAATCCAACATTTTGTTGAAGAGACAAAATGAAATGAATTGGCCATGCAACAACCACTGAGTGATTTTGTTCTAGCCTTTATAATAGATAGAAAAAGTACAATCATTCTTTGAAAGAACATCCATTCAAATATTTCAAAATTTCTATTTTGATGCTTGAATATTCTATTATTTAGGCTAACCTGCCAAGCTATTTTACCCTGTTAGTTGCTAGTGTGATATGGATTCAAGACCTCCTATTTCTTCTTCTAAATTTAGGTTTTCCCATGTTCCTCTTAAAGAACTGTCCATTTTAACAAAACAAAAATAAAAATGACTTAAAATGTTAAACAAATATATTATTTCAAGAACCTAGTTTCTTTCTACCCTTTTACTATAGCAGACAATATTCTGATTATAATTCATTTATATAAAATACAAATGATATTTACATGACATTTTAAAATAATTTTTTAAATTAATAGCAGGTTGTTAGAGTCTAAAGTGCCAAAAGATGTTTCGGAAAGTACTTTGGAAGATGGCCCTCAGAAATTGTCTACAAATGCGTAAAATGAAGAATTTTTGTAAAGATAATTTATTTTTATTAATACTAAATGGCTAATTCTACCAAATCTGGTATTAAAGTGTTAATAGGGATGGAATCAGCTAGTTACGACATCTGCGATAATCATAATAAAAGATTAATTGTACTATGATTAGTAAAATTTCAAAGAGTCAAAATTTATGCAATCAGTGGATTGTATTCCGGAAAAAATACATATTTAAATTCTTTCCACAAAATTTTCTTGTGTTGTTCTTATCCTTTAAATGTGCCATTATAGCAAAAGTCTTAAATGCTTTATTAGAAAATGTGTTTGTTGGTTTGATTAAGGTTTGGGTTGCTTTTCAACAAGTAAGATTTAATTTCTAAGAATCTGTCCATGTTTTATCATCCTTTCTTCTGGTGATTGACAGCAACAATCTACAAGGTGACTGATCTGAGTGTAAAAAGAAACTAACCCTTCATGGGTCATTGAAGACTCGTTTGAACATAATTACATCAATTAATCTATAGTTATAATAATCTCTATTATAAACACTTTATAGTTTGAAAACAAACCATATTTAATTCTTGCAATAAACCTATGAAGAAGTGAAGAAATGAATTATTAACCTTCTCTTATAGATAACTTAATCTCGCTGAGCCTAAATTTTTTTTAACACATCGGAACGCCATGATAAGCAAGTGGCTGAAACAGAATCAGGGCCAAGTCTCTGTTCTCCCAGCCCCATGCTCTTCCAAACATCAGACAATACCGTACGGAATGCCTGTGATGAGGATAAAGTCTTAAAAAGATATCAAAAACACTGAAAACTGTTCACGAAAACTCTGAATATGTGTATTGATTTATGTAATTTAAAAAGTATGTGTAGAGAAATGATTTTCAATGTATTAGATAAGTTGTCTTTATTATTTTCCCTAAATTTCTATTTGCTTAATTGCAACACTGTCTACTCTTTTCACTTATAAAATGATTTTATGTGGACCTTTATATAAAATTGTCAACTACTTAGTCTCTATAAACTAAAGTAGGTCATTGATTAATCTCATTTTTTTTTTTTTAAAAAGAAAGAGGTAAGAGACAAATTTTAAGCAACCAAGTTAACACTGAGCTTTTATAATTTCTCTTTTCTACAACTCTCCATGTGGTCGTCTAGAGCAGATTTCTGTCCCAGGTTTTATGAAAGACTCCTTTAAAAGAAGCTCCAAACTAGGATGCCAGAGTATTAAACATTCAATGAAGCATTTAAGAAAAAGTATGGGATATAAAGGCTTCAATAGCCATTCATTCATACTGGAAACACTAGTTGATTAAATAAAAAACTGACTGCATCTGGGCTTCTTACATTTAACAAAGAACCTTCCAAGAAATGTCAGCCACATCTACCTACTTTTTCTAACTTGATATAATTAGTCTCCTCAAACCTGTTTCTAAATACTTCATTGCTTTTTAAGCATGAATAAAATGTGTGGTGTATGTATTGCCTTGTGTCTCAGATTTGGCAAGGCTGAAAAATCGGCTTTGATATGCTGCAATAGAAGCTCATCATTGACGTAAAGTTATGAACATTTTAAAGATAACTCCACAAGCGGTAATTATTTAATTATAATTTTAATTTGGTGGAAGTAAAGAGCTGCTTCTGATGTTAACTTGTTTACTTTACATTATATTAATACTACTGTGGTAGGTGTTGGAGATACGAATATCAACTTAAATTGAAAAAGGCCGACAGGTGGAGGTGGCACTGGTATTTAGAGTGCTAAGGGCAACAGAAAGATCAGGTAAGAGGAGAATCTAGAGAAGGCTTTCACATCACCCATCACCCCCCAAAAAAGGTGATAATGGGGTGGAGAAATTGAAAATAGAGCAGGAGAATGAGATACAAATGAAATTTTAAGGAGAAACAGAAAAACGAAAGAGGAAGCTATTGCTAGAGAGAATGGGATCAAATAAGATCTTAGGATATGGTACTTCAATGTACAGCCCAAGTATCTGGGTGATTTTTATTGTATTTCATTTCATTTTATTTTATTTTAAATTAAATGTATCTGGGTGACATTGGTTAATAGCATTATGTGAGTTCAATAGCATTATGTAAGATAATACATCATCTATACATCGTATTGTGTGCTCACCACCCAAAGTCTAGTCTCCTTCTATCACCATATATTTGATCCCTTTACCCACTTCAATGGATGATTAGATAAAGAAGATGTGGTACACATATACAATGAAATATAACTCAGCCAAAAGGAAGGATGAAATATTTACAACATTTGAATCTTGAGACTATCATGCTAAGCAAAATAAGTAAGGGTGATTTTTAAGAGTCCTTTGAATTCTTCCACTTACTTCAGATCATTTATTGTTTATTACAGTGGCATTTTTCTTTTACTGTGACAAAAATTATAAGCTTATTTCCTACTTTATGATCATTATTAATTTCTTGTTACTTGCCATGTTATAAAAGCTAAACCACATCAAAAACTTATCTGATTATTTCTGTAAATATGGTAAATGCCAGTGAAATCTACCTTTCTAATCCCTCTCTCTCTTCCTTTTTTCCTCCCTCTCTTCCTTTCCTATTTTTTCTTTCCATTTATTTATTTATTTGTTTGTTTGTTTGTTTGTTTGTCATTGTTGTAATGAAAAAGCACTTCTGATATCCCAGGCCAAGGGCAAAATACTGTTTAAACTATCAAGATAAAAGTGTACAACTATTAAAAATATGATAATTTTTTAAAGAAAAAAAAGAAGGAAAACAAAGGGCCTTTACCTTGATCCTTTTTAATTACACATTACAATCAGAAACAATGACTAAATTACAACGAAAACATTAATTTGCTGAAATGTTACTATTTCTAATATTAAAAGTGAGAAAATTCAATAAGACATATGATTAAAATTTAAATCTAGGAAAAAAATGTTATTTCCTGAAATGTTTCATGCTAAACTCTAATATAATGTAAAAAGCTAAAACACAGGCAAATAATGTTTTATAATCTTAAAAAAATGCTTAAGAAAGAACAAAAAGTCACACAATTTTCTTGAAAAGGTTATTTTCAACTTTATTTTCTTGTTATTTTTGTCTTCAGATCAGTTTGAAATCTGCTCATTCCTCATTTCAATTCCAGTTAGGTTTATATGGGAATCTTACATAGTTAACAACATTGATGCTTTGTAATCTATTTTTTAAATCCTTTCTGACGTTTTTGAAAGTATTGTGATTTATTTAGAAACAGTAGCATAAAAAATAATGAAATAGCCAAATATCTACATACATTAAGTTCTCTGCACCTGCATGATTGTTCTATCATTTTTCACATTCTAAAATGGAATCCACCCATCATTTCTGATATGAGTACACGACCACAGTTTCTTGTGCCTTTTTTTTTTAATTTCAGCAGCTTTTGTGTTTAAGTTTGATGAAAAAAAATCTATATTGAGAACTGTAATGTTAGCTAACACTTACTGATTATTTTTAATGTGCCAGCCACTCTTCTAAGCATTTAAAGTAGATGGACTCATTTTGTTCTTACGACATCCATCTAGAGTAGATGATCCTCATTTTATAGAGGAAGACACTGACACAAGTTTAAGCAACCTGCCTAAGGTTTATATCTTTAATGAATATGAGAAGATGAGGTTTCAACCAGAGCTGTATAGTTCTACAGATTGGATCAATATACTCCCCTTATATATCTTGTTCTATTTATAGCAAAACAAAAGAAACTAACAATGAAAAACACTTCTCAGTGGTGAATATTAATGGAGCATTGCATTCTACTTAATCTACAGATGTAAAATAAATCAAAATACATGCTCCTTTAAAAGTCAAGAATAATTAAACAACATGGGTCCTGGACAAATTTGCAGCATAGTCCACAAGCATTTTCCACATTTTCTAATTTCAGAAATTCATTCAACTATTTTAAAATTTTCTCATTGTGTAGACAATAGCAGAGAAAAACTTCCTTCACAGTCTATACACAGTTATTGGCACCCAGAGTGGCAGCATAAGGATAGTTTGAAAGATTTTTATCAAAACACTGCAAATTCCGGAGCTCAAAATAGTTCATTCATTGTCAAAAAGTACTTGAGAAAGCAGAAGTGTTAGTTCAGAAAAGAGAAAATGACCAGAAAGAAAAAGATATATGTCTTCATTTTACTGGACTAAAATTCTCCATTTCCTACTGGGAAAAGTAAGAATTCTTTCCTTTAAATGTCATTACAATTTGAATTTTCATAAAAACAGCATCAGCATAAATTCTTGGGAGACTTAACCCAATTTTCAAATAGCAAGGAAAATTCATATTAAGTTTCTGAATCAGAAAGAAAGTGCGAGTATAAATATATTTTCATTATCTCATAGTTTCATCTCACCACAGGATATTATTTATTTCCCTAACAGTAGATCATAGTAGCTGCCCATTTAGCTAAATTAAGGGTTTTCATAACTGAATTTAAACAGGGCAAATAAGTAATCAATTGAACTATTTCTAGTGAGATATGTTTATGGCATTTCCCAAATGACTTTAGAGAGATAAAAACATAATGTGTTAAAAAGTTCTGAGAGTTGAGGTTTACACATATTAAATACATGCTTATCGAAATATCATGTTAACTCGTATAATTCATATGATAAAGAATATACACTAAAACAAATTTAAATGCATATTTATACTCTTGATACTTAAGGGAAAATAAAGACTGTAGAATGCGTATGCCTCTTAAACATAAGCTCAGAAAGTTATTTTCCTATTTTGAAACTAAGAACATTTAGTGATCATAATGTCAAAATAAATGATAAGCAACTTAGAGATTAGAAGTTTACTACATTTCTCAATAACATTTTCTTGCTTTTTTTTTAGTGTTGAGATACACTTTATGTACCAGTTTACTCCCTTACTCATAAATGCATGCATTTATTCATTATTTAAGATAAAATGTCTCCTCTTGAGGCTATAATTCAAAATATCCATCTATTCATAGCACAGATTTTAAGCACGCTTACACTGAAAACTGACAATTCTAGTTATATTTCCAACTTTACTATTTACTAGCTATATGGCTGCTGGCAAATTACTTTATCTCTATAACCACTAGGTTTATTACCTACAATTGAGAATAATAATAGTATCTACACAACAGCGTGGTTCTAAAAATTAACTGAGATAATGCACAGTCTAACGAAAAGTTAATAAGTATTATCAAATAGTGAGTAAAAAATTAATAATAAATTTGACTACCTAAGCACTTGGGGCATCTTTTTAATAACAGCTTGTAAGAGCTGTCTTGTATTCTATGGAACTAAGAAATGGAAGTTGCATGAATAAAGACTGAGCCACTGAAAGATGCTACCACTAAGTCCAGTTGGGAAAGCCATAATATTATGTCATGAAATATAAATAAAAAACAAGGGCTGTAGCAGATAGAATAATTGCAAGAGATTTAGTGAAATTAAGATCTACATCTTGGTAAGTGATCATGTTTTATAGATCTATGTTCAGTGAGATCTGGGACAATACTGAATCTGTAGACTTAGGGACATGGTTTTGGTGGCATGCTCTCAAACTCAATCAAGGAAGAAGAGATTCAGTGGGAAGTTGACCATGTTATATAATAAATATTTTCATAAAGTTTTATATATAACTCAAATAAAAAATAAATTCCAAACATTTTTAAATGATTTGGAACAGTTTGCTTTGTAAGATTATGTTTAAAAGTTTCTAAAAGAAGACATCCTCTACATTTAGAGTGATCGTCTCTGTAATGTACTTCTTTCAAAACCTAAGTTTTTCCATTCATTTGTGAGTATTTTCCATTCATTTGTGATTAAAACCTTTAAGACTATAAAGGTGTCCACCAGCATTTTATGTGTCTCATATTAGAATGGATTATTTCCTATAATTTTATTAATTCATAAACTGCTTTAGTTGCTGCAATTTGGGATTGATTCTAGCAAACAAAGTTTTGTCTATAGTCTTGAAACAGTAAATCCTTCTATTTACTGTTTTGGGAGAGTAACTCTTGATACGGGAGGAGAGTGAGATGGAATTTTAAATGTTAACTAGTCTATATAAGAAACATTTTAGATAAATGTGAAGATGAAAACGTTTACAAACATTCTAAATTTAGTGATCATTAAGGTTTCCTCCTAGAGTTGTGTGTGAAAACTCACGTTGAAACATCTACATCTTAAAGGTTTGATGTAACTCCTGTGTAACACCATCTGCAATTTCTAAAGACCTTTTATGCTAATATGTTGCCACAGGTTCAAATTCACACCCTTAATTCTAGAATATAAACTGCCAGAAAAGTCACAGCCTACATTTTCTTTATCTTTTCTCTTTTTAAGGCTAAACTTAAGTAATTTAGTGAGCCTTGTAGATTGCTTATTTTATGGTAATATGGAAGAGATTTATTATCAAGAGTAAGATTTTTGAATCTGAGAAAAATGTCATTTTTTTCTTCTTATAACTCAACATGATGTCATTAAGTATTTATTGATGTAAGTATTTGATTTTTTTTTCCTCACCCTCTCACCCTCTCAGCTAGATATTAAGACAGGTGCTTATTTTGGTCCCCAGCATACATCTATCATGCAATTCAGTACCTGGCATTCATTCATTCATTCATTCATTCAATCATCAATGTTTACTGAATGCCTAATACTATGTAGGCACAATTAGTGGTGCAGGGTATAAGGCAGTAATCGATGGACCACTGCTTTCCTGCACTTTACATTCTTGTGGGCAAGACAAAAGATAAACAAATGGGCTCTCAATACATATTTGTAGAACACATGAAAAAACAAATTGAAAAATATTTTTGGTGTATTATTTTATATCTTCATTATGGTGGAATTTGATTATAATTATCTGCACAACTTTCTTGAAGAGTTCTAATTCTCCATTTTGAAGAGAAAACAAAATATATTTTCCCAACAACAATAGGCTTCCAATTATTCTTGGTTTTATGTCTGTAACTATAAGTATGCAAAGATGCTTATGCACATATATACATATTGTTGTAATTAAACAAGTCACTTAAATAGATTATGAAATGTGAATATTCTATGTAATCTCTTTTGAATTTTCGCACTTTTTTTTGAACAGATGTCCACGATCAAATATAAAATGTGTCATTTTTCTATTCTACTCTGCCATAAAGTAATAAAACATTTATTAATGAACTATACTAAAAAGGCTACATTCAATTTATCAGAGTTCTCTTCTTAGGAAGCTCAAAGAGTAAGCGATATCTGTGCACAGATATACTCTGTATCAGTCTTTTCTGATCAAGAAAGTGCATATTTACTACTTGAATAAACAGGCATCTAATTACTCAATATAATTTTTTAAATTTATATACAAATAATATTTTACTAATATATTAACTTAAAATGTGCCAAGAGAGGCTTTCACTTATAATTTTTTTTACGTGAGCTCAATCACATGTCATTTATCAAACTTGTGTCTTTAAAGAAATCAATTTGTACAATTAAGAAAAAAACTTTGAAAACCAGTGTTGCTAATTTCACTGGTAATTGAACTATTATTCTGCTTTCCTTTTGATGTCAGCTTTCTTTTCCTTCTGTGAGAACTGGGCTCCTTTATCACCAAAGATTGACACCACATCACAGCACATATCAATGCCACTGAATCAATATTAATCTCCAAAGATCTCACACGAAGCTGACACTGTTATTTCCAAATGGCTGATTCTATTTTTAAATACTAACAGTTTTTCTTCCAGGTCTTTATTTTAACTTACTAATTAAAGCCACTGTACTGATCAATCACTTTGTTTCAGAACTGTTTTAGTTTTTATTACAAATCAGAAATTGACATTTAGAGTAAAGAATTACTTTTAATAATATCTAGAATTTAGTTTAAAATTTTCAGTTTAATGACACTAAATAAAAAGCCAAATATTCATTGATCCAACACCTAAAAGTCATTTATTGGAACAAATGATCTGTTCTCAAAAGACAAAGCTATGACACATTCTGCCAATAATAGTACTGAGTTTTACTCAGGACATACAAAATATTATAACTAACTAGTTGATAAAGAGAGGAGCGCCATCTTTCATTCTTATAATGACCTAACAACCAGAGAACAGGACAAGGAAATTTCCTAAATGTTAGATGATGGCAGTAACAAAATTAAAGTAAATATTCCCTTTTTAAAGGATAAAATTTCTAATAACTAGAAATTATGTTGTTTGCTTTATGAACTGTTTCCTTCACAATACTCTAAACTTTAATACATGACATACAGGTCAACGACATGTGGCAAAAAGAGCTATGGACAAGGGAAGGGAGTTGGATTGTATCCTAATCTTGTCACTGACTAGATGTGCCACTGCGTGTGAGGCATTTAATATCCCTGGGCCTCAGTTTCCTCACCTGCAAAGTAAGGAATCTAGAACAATTGAGTGCTAATTTTCTTTTCTTTTTAAAACTTTTAAGCCCATTAAGTAAAGGTAGCTTATATTTGACATAAAGAGTGTTATGAACTAAATTATTTTATGTGTCATTGATTTCATTTCTGTCTTTTTAAAAGAATTTTTTCACTGTAATATTAATTTATTTCACCTGAAATTAAATTTTCATAGTAACAAAAATTAACTAATGGCAAAGGGAGAATTTTAGATTGTTTCTCATACAATTTTACAATAAATACTGGAGGTGGTTTCCAGAGAAGTAATGATTCCTTGCCTAGTTATTATGTTGAAAAATTTAAGAATGATTAAATAAATAACATAGCAATTAATCTCAGACATCACCATCACCATTAACTTCCTCCTCCCATTTCTAGTTCCCTTTTCCAGTAAATCATTACTTTGCAGATATTCCAGATGTTTTATGATAGCTTCTCTTTAGGATCTTATAGAAACTTCATAGAATGGATTAGGTGCCAAAACTTTATAGTATGGATTAAACAATTCCATCAGCCTTCATATTTTCTTTTCATTTTATTATCCAAATTGTCTTTTTTCCACTTCTTAATCTATTACCCCATATTTGTATAATCCTTCAGCTCAAAAACCATTCTTAAAAATGTTTCTCATATTCATTTGTTCAAGCTCAATTCGTCATTTATAGTTCTGAAAATATATATCTCACAAAAAGCATATTTGCATGCCCAAAATGAAAACACAAAACTCCACAGTTGTTTGTGCTGCTGACAAATATTTGTTTTGCTTTGTTTTATTTTAATTTTAGTCATTAATTTTTAGATCTATAGCCAGTGTACACTTTATTAATCCTGGTATGTTTACATTTTTTTAAAACATACATTTCAGTGACTGCTTCTATTTTAACTCACACATTCTTTTCCATGTTACTAGTAATTACCTTTCGACAGTACTGATAATAATGAAAAAGAAAAAAGAAAAAAAGAAAACACGGTTGTTAGAATGGAAGAAATTATTGACTTTTGAAAGAGAAAAATGACTCTAATCTCCACATTCCTGTTCAGTAGATGTCCTGCTCTCAGTACTCAATAACCATTTTTTATCAGCAAAGATAGGCATTCAACTGTCTGAATTTAATGTACTTTCTACAAAAGTTCTGCTTCTTTACCAGATGCAGTTCATGCCTCCCTACAAAATATACCCACTCGACATGCATTTTTAGAAGTCACACACAAGCATGTCCACACATTCACAACACGTACATGAATAAAATAGTTTAATAAATCCATCTAGCACTAAAATAACTATGTAGTAATATGTTCAGCATTTCTCTTTAGTCCATCCTCATGTGAAGAGGACCTTTTAAAATTTAAAATTGTGCGTCCATATTATTCTCCTGATTAAAATGACTAGCATCTCTCAATGTCTAACAAAAATACTTTAAAACATCAAAAAAACCAACTCTATTACGTTTCTTATTATAGCACAACAAATCCTTCACAATCTGACATAGTCTACATTCCCATTCTACATGACTTTCTTCTGTGTGCAGTTCTCCAGCCACACAGAACCATGCATATTGCCTTCAATATTTTTATCATATTTATCATTTAATGCTTATGAATCTTCGAACTTATTCTTTTCTAACAAAGTATTAAGCATGGAAGAGAAAATGTGTTGGATATAACTAGAATATTAGTATATGTGATGAAAGGGACTAAAAAAGAAGTCATAATATGAAATAAAAAAGTGTTGATGTGCATATTCTCTGCAAGGCACAGTGCAATGTATTTTTACACACATAATCTCCATCTCTGTCTCAAATATTTTTTAATTTAAAATGTGGACATATTGTTATAGTTTTAATAGAATAAAAGCAAATAATAATCAAATATAAAAAGTGAACAATAAAATTTTCAATACACAAAGCATATCAATATCACAAAAATAAAGACCTTAGATAAATTGTTTAAAATCATTAATTTTCTAACAAATAAATCATCCAAAGATGTACACAGAAAAAAACACAGATAGATATACAAATATGTAATAATTATTTAAATGTCTGTCTTAATATCACATAAATGCAAATTAATAAAATGCCATTTTTCAGTATCGCACAGTACTGTGATTATTACTTTACTTCTTAGTACTTCCTATTAAATTAAAATAATGGAAGACTGGACTGTAGTCTTTAATCATACATCCATGTGCCTACCTAGCAAAATATAGAAACATCTCTTGAGCGAATTGACTAATGAATGCATGATACCCGAATGGAAATGACAGCACTTAACACTAGGAAGGTACTATGGATTGGGCACTCTCAAACATTTTACTTTGGACATGGATTCTAAGCACAGCTACATAGGCCCACTGAGCAATACTTTTTCCACTCATAAAGTTTTTTGTTATAGATGCCAAACTTCTCCACAGATCCTTTAGCCTTAGTATATCCAAAAATGAACCTCTTTTTCAACAAACCTGCTTTTCTTGTATTGTTTTGGTCTTCACTTGAGTCTATCCACCAGGTTAGAGAGAGAACAAACACCTTCTCCCCTTCCAGGCTCATTTTCTGTCTGCTTCTACTTTCTAAATGCATCTCTCTTCCTTTACTGCATCTTCACTCTCATTTTCTTCCATTTAAGCCATTACGATAAACTCTTAATTGACTTTTCTGCTTCAATTTCAATCCACTTCAGTGAATTTTCCAAAGTGCAGTCACATTGTTACTTCTTGACTTAAAATTCCTTAGTGAGTCCCTGTCTTTGACAGGATGAAGTAAAAGTCCTTTTGTAAAGTGGAGAGGCATTTCCCTAAATTGCCACCTATGTGGTTTCACCCTGGTTACACTATAAACTTCATACACACACTGAACCACGTGGACATACCAAATTCTCACACTTCTAGGTTTTGCATCTGTTAGTTTTGGGGTGACCTTTCCAAGCTTGAACACCTGACAGTGTCATATTCATTCTACCAGACCAGATGAAAGTGACATTTCCTTTGTGAATCTTTCCTTAATTCTCTTCTGCAGGTATCACCCTTTCCTTTGTAATACTCCTACACTGTCATAGAATCCATTATTACATTTATCTTACTATGTTACATGCTTGTCACCTACTCAATTTTTGTGTATCTCTAGGACTGGCACTTACTTACAGTTCCAATATTATTCAGTGTTTGTAATTATACAAGTGGTACCAACTGACAAAGCAGCTTGATAGGGCTGATTGACTCAATGAATTTTAATTTCAGTATACTTCTTGTTAAAATTTTTTAAATGATTTTCTTACTTTTGTATTTGCATAGCCTAAACTAATAAGTGCACTTTAATATTTAATGCTGCAATGTTGTGATTTATAAGAAAAAAATATATTTGGTCATTCATCTGTATATTTCTCATACATATTTGGTCTTCATCCATGATTCCCGGCTCCCTGTTCTCAAAACCCTTGACATTCCCTAAGTATTGAGAGTAATAATGATCTTTTTGTTATGTTAATGAGGTGACTTATGGAAAGCACCTAAGGATGACAGCATGTTGCCAGGGGAGCCAACCATGTGTTTAAGAGGGTTGGAACTTTCAGTCTCCACCCCTGACATCCAGGGTGAGGAGAAGGCTGGAGGTTGAGTTCAAGAACCAATGGTTAGGGATCTTTGGAAACATGGTGGAGTGAGAGACATTCCCATATCTCTCCCCTTGAAACAACAATAAGCTAAACATCTAAAACTCAACACAAAAACACCCAACTGCACACCAGCAAGTCTGAGCGTGGGATCTGTACATAAGAGCTACCACAGGTCAGAACCCCGGGTGTCAGGAGGTGGACTGGGAGAAACAAAGAAGCTGCCTCTCGTAGCTTCCAGAGCTCCCTGCAGGAGGACGGGGAAGAGAAAAGGAGTGCGAGTTCCCTGAACAACCCTGCCTGGGAAAGCTGTCAGTTCCCTGTGGCCAGCCAGCAGCAGTGCCCAGTCAACAGGGCAGAAAGCAGAGAAGCAGCTGGCAGAGAAACAACAGTTGATTTTTATTGGCTGTGGCTACAAAGCCGAAGCTGAGCCACAGCCCCCAACTCCTAACCCAGAGGGGCTTCTCGTTCCATACCTTCCGACACCAAACACCGCAGAGACTTAGGGGAATCTGAGCAAACGCTACCAAAACTGTTGCTGACAGTAACAGGGACTGAAATTGAGGGTAGCGAGCATGATTAAATATCTATCAGAAAATAAAAAGGCATTTTTAAAGCTTTGGATCAAATATGTGCCTTCAGGAGACACATCTCAGTTCCAAAGAAAAACATAGACTCAAAGTGAAAAAGTGGAAAGTATTTCAAGCAAATAGCATTCAGAGAAAAGTGGGAGTAGCAGTACTAATATCAGACCAAATAAACTTCAAACAAAAAAAGAGAAAGAGAGATACTGAGGGATACTTCATAATGATAAAGGGAATCATGCACCAAGAAGACATAACATTTATTAATATCTATGCTCCCAATCAGGGAGCCCCACAATATGTAAAACAACTAACAGAACTAAAGGGAGAAATAGACCAAAACACTATTGTAGTAGGGGACCTAAATAGCCCACTGTCGGATATGGACAGATCATCCAAACAGAAAATCAATAAGGATATAACATCCTTAAATGACACATCAGATCAACTGGATATAATTAACATTTACAAAACCTTCCATCCCAAAACAGCTGCTTATACATTCTTCTCTAGTGCACATGGAACATTCTCAAGAATAGACCACATACTGGAACACAGAGATAGCCTCAACAAATATAAGAGGATTGAAATTATACCAACCATATTCTCTGATCATAATGCTTTGAAACTAGAGATCAACTGCAGAAAGTAATCAGAAAGAACCACAAATATATGGAGATTAAACAACATGCTACTGAA
>NW_011888814.1:1858360-1858751 GCF_000151845.1 Pteropus vampyrus | reverse complement strand
AATAACTGGGTCACAGGAGAAATAAAGAGAGAGATCAAGAGATACAGAAAAATGAATGATAATGATAGTACAGCATATCAAAACTTTTGGGACACGGCAAAAGCAGTCAAAAGAGGTAAGTTCATATCATTATAGGCCTATCTCCAAAAACAAGAACAAGCCCAAATAAACAACCTAAGGTTTCATCTTAAAAAACTAGAAAAGGAAGAACAAATGAAGCCTAAAGTCAGAAGAAGGAAAGAAATCATCAAAATTAGAGCAGAAACAAATGAAATTGAAAAGAAAAAGATAGAATAATAAATGCAACACAGAGCTGGTTCTTTGAGAAGGTTAATAAAATTGACAAACCCCTGGCTAGACTCACTACAGAAAAAAGAGAAAGGACACAAAT
>NW_011888814.1:1856089-1858310 GCF_000151845.1 Pteropus vampyrus | reverse complement strand
TAATAAAATTGACAAACCCCTGGCTAGACTCACTACAGAAAAAAGAGAAAGGACACAAATAAACAAAATCAGGGAGGAAAGAGGGGGAGATTATGATTGATAATGCAGAAATACAAAGGATTACACAAGAATACTATGAAAAAGTATATAACACCAAATTTAATAACCTAGAAGAAATGGACCAGAACTTAGAAAAGAACCAATGGTCAATGATTTAATCAACCATACCTCTATAATGAAGCCTCCATACAAACTCATAAAGATGGGGTTCAGAGAGCCTCCAAGTTGGTAAACCCATGGAGATTTGAGGAGACTGGCACACCTGGAGACCACATGGAAACTCTGCACCCTTTCTCCATCCATTGCCTTATGCATTTTTGCCATCTGGCTGTTCCTGAGTTATATCCTTTCATGCATAATAAACTAGTGATCTAATAAGTAAAGTGTTTCCCTCAGTTCTGTGAGCAGCTATAGCAAATTGATTTAAACCAAGGGGATGGTCATGGAGACCTTTGATTTACAGTCAGTCGGTCAGAAGTACAGGTAACAACCTGAGCATGCAATGGGCATCTAAAGTGGGTCTCAGTCTTGTAGGACTGAGCCTTAACCTGTGGAATCTGATGCCATCTCAAGGTAAATAGTGTCAAAATTCAGTTGAATTGTATAAGACCTAGCTAGCATCCGGAGCATTGCTTGCTTAAGTATGGAAAAAATCCCCCTCTCCACACATTGGAATTGTGTCAGGACCTTTTAAATGCCAATTAGCTGAAATCTGTATGTTAATCAATACTTCATGGTTTAAAACATAGTATGACACTAGTTAGCATATATAGATAAAAACATGAAGTATAATATTGATTATATGACTTCTACTACATTAAATGAAGAGCAAATGTTTATACAGTAAAACTTCATGGAACAAAGGATATAACTTTATTAAATATTTTCTCTAGTTTAATGAAACAGCTAAAGCATTGACTTGGCAATGTCGTTATCTAAAAGATGTTTTTAAATTATTCCAAAATGATTTTGTTATTTCAATGGCTTAAATCAGGAAGAAGATATAAAACATGGCACATTTCTGGTGAATTAACTATAGTGTTATTTATTGTGACCTACCTTTGAAGCAGAGAAGGAATTTGCTTTTATATTCCATTCTCCTTCTATTTCATAGCCAATATTTTTAAAAGCTTATCTATCTTATGAAAAAATTTAAATGCCCAGAACTTGTGCTTGATGTTAATACGAAAGTCTATTATAATATACGAAGTATATGGAATAGAATAGTGAATATAAGGTTTGTGTCCCAGTTTTGTAGATTTTTGTTTGAAAAAAAGTGTAATTTGGTATAGTGTATTATTATTCTACAACTTATCCCTTAAAAACAAAAATAGCTCTATATGTAATCCCTTGTTACCCCATGGTGATTTTGGAGGAATGCCTGAGATTATATTTAGAGCCTCGTAAGAAATATGAACAACACAAAAAAACAAACAGGGTTCATTCAGGAAGAAAGGCATTAGAATCATCTCTATTAACTAGGTTAATGGAAAGGAATGATGACTCACAAAACATAACACTAAATGCTTTAATGTTTCCATGTAGTAATGAGTTGGAGAAGGAAAAGGTTGAAAAATAGTAAGTAAAAGGAAATCTAAGGTAATCTGCTGAATAGAGATGAAAACAATAGCATAAAATTGTTTCTAAATTATAGGTGAATAATTTAAAATACAATCTTTACAAATTTTGAAATCTACCATATGTTGATATAAAGTTAGTGTGTTCAATTTCTAGACTGCTATGAGATATGTAAATGATTTGTTTATTTATTTTCAATGATTGAGGTATTGTCTTAAACAGCAATACAAATTTGTTGAAAGCCATGTTTTGAATCTGGTATGCTAGTATTGACTATAAATTTTATTTGTTTAGATTCATAAAAGGTGTTTCCCGGCTCTTCATGATGTGAGGCCAAAAGGAGAGTCTGGAAGCACTAAAAATGTTACATATATCACTGAAGGAAGAACTTTCTCATCAGCTTTTGTGTGGTTCCCAACCAAGGAGTTATTGCAAGGTATTTTCAAATCCGATGAGCAGTAAGCATTGCCATTAGAGCAAATAGATATGCTACATAAACATATGAGTTGTGTTGATGTTATGATTAAAGCATTATAAAAGTATGAATTCAGCACATGTGTTTGGTCACTATGAACGACCTTAG
>NW_011888814.1:1840194-1856039 GCF_000151845.1 Pteropus vampyrus | reverse complement strand
AAAAAAGTGTAATTTGGTATAGTGTATTATTATTCTACAACTTATCCCTTAAAAACAAAAATAGCTCTATATGTAATCCCTTGTTACCCCATGGTGATTTTGGAGGAATGCCTGAGATTATATTTAGAGCCTCGTAAGAAATATGAACAACACAAAAAAACAAACAGGGTTCATTCAGGAAGAAAGGCATTAGAATCATCTCTATTAACTAGGTTAATGGAAAGGAATGATGACTCACAAAACATAACACTAAATGCTTTAATGTTTCCATGTAGTAATGAGTTGGAGAAGGAAAAGGTTGAAAAATAGTAAGTAAAAGGAAATCTAAGGTAATCTGCTGAATAGAGATGAAAACAATAGCATAAAATTGTTTCTAAATTATAGGTGAATAATTTAAAATACAATCTTTACAAATTTTGAAATCTACCATATGTTGATATAAAGTTAGTGTGTTCAATTTCTAGACTGCTATGAGATATGTAAATGATTTGTTTATTTATTTTCAATGATTGAGGTATTGTCTTAAACAGCAATACAAATTTGTTGAAAGCCATGTTTTGAATCTGGTATGCTAGTATTGACTATAAATTTTATTTGTTTAGATTCATAAAAGGTGTTTCCCGGCTCTTCATGATGTGAGGCCAAAAGGAGAGTCTGGAAGCACTAAAAATGTTACATATATCACTGAAGGAAGAACTTTCTCATCAGCTTTTGTTTGGTTCCCAACCAAGGAGTTATTGCAAGGTATTTTCCAATGAGCAGTAAGCATTGCCATTAGAGCAAATAGATATGCTACATAAACATATGAGTTGTGTTGATGTTATGATTAAAGCATTATAAAAGTATGAATTCAGCACATGTGTTTGGTCACTATGAACGACCTTAGTCCACAGAGAATTTGTTGTCTTTCGTATGCAATCAGTGAAAGTAACTGATATTATTTCTGAAAAAGATGAAGATTATGATCTATATATAACAATAAAAACAAATTTTATATTTAATCATCTCTTCACTTTCCTTCCTATGGCATCACTATGTAATTTGTACAGTTACACTTTACTATCTTTAGTCAACTCAACACCTACTCTGAGCTCTTAGGTTCACTCATTTTAATCGTGTTTTCGCTTGTGCGTTCTAATTCTAGTCTGACGCTAATTTTAGAGGTGAGAACTTAAGTCACTCACATTTTCTAGGTCTCAACAATAAAGTAGAAAAATTGGACCAAGATTTTCTTTAAAGTTCTTTCCAAATCTAGCATTCCATAATGCTTACACCTCTCATCACAGCCCTCGCACCTAGGAGTACATAGTGGCAAATACACAGCGGGTGCTTAACGAATGGTTGTTTAATTAACATGGCACAGCTTCACTACTTTATCTATCTAGGCTGACTGCAGGAAGATTGTGTTTCTTAAAAGTTTTTCACAAAACTGATGGCTGGAACATCTCAGAACTCTCTCCAACCGATTGATTTGAAATCATTGGCTTTATGTTCTTCCTGTAAAATTGAGGGGTTTTACAGCCTTATAGACAACAACGCGTACACTTAATTATACATGCACAGTAGCAATAACCTCCAAAGACAATTTTGTTTCTGAAGCCATGTACTATAATCTTAGCCAAATCACAGGTTCACATAAATCAAATTAAGGTGAAGTTTAAGGGTGAAAACTAATCTGTCTCGCCTTGAGTACTTTAAACCTACCTTTAAATATTTGGTATCTTGCACCTTGATAGTCACATTAGGACCAAATATTGTAAATGGCATTCTTAATTAGAATGAGATGTTCTCACTAAAAGATACATAATTCACACTACGCACAACTAAATACAGAAAGAAAGCATAATGCATTCCTTTTTAAGAGAAGAATATAGTTACAAGTAAGGACACAGACTTGCTATGTGTTAGATAAGTGTGACGTATATACATTGTGGTTGAAATATGTTAAAAGTTAATATAATATTAATATGAAAATAATCTAATTTACAATTAATGCATCTTTTTAGACAATTTGATGCCATGTTTTGATGGTTTAATTTTTCTCAGAACTTTTACCATTCATCATAAGTAGATTGATGTAAAATATTCCTAATCATTTATTGCAGAAGTTTGAGATATGTAATATTTCTGTTCAATAAAACATTGAATATGTAAATGATTTACAAAAATAATTTGCAATTAGTATGTCACTATCTAATTTTTTTTTTGATCCTGGATATCAAGCACAATAATTCAGCATAACAAAGAGATATACCATTTCTTTACCAAATGAAAAGCTTTACCCATAGGCATTTTTATTTTGATAAGTACACTTAACATGAGATTTACCCTCATAACACATTTTTAAGTGTACAGTATAGTATTGTTAACTATGGGCACTGTGTAAAGCAGATCTCTAGGACTTCTTTATCTTATACAACTGAAACTTTACTGTTTTAAGGTTTGATTAGTCCTTCTTCATAGTAACCAGAATAAATAGCCAATATGGCAGCACGATTTGAAAATATCTTGCAAAAAGTAAGCCTAAAATTTATATTAATGACTTTGGCTATAGCTTAATAAACTGATTGGAAGAAAAAGAAAATCTTTAAATCTTTACACCAAACTTCACATGTAGAAATTTCATGTAAGTATGATGCTGAATGCTTCAAAAGTCTATGAGAAGTTATTTCAAAAACAAGTTTTCATTTAAAGGTAAGTTTGTAGTAGTTATAAAAATATTAGGAGAAACTAGAAAGACCCTTTTAAAATAATTGACCTTATAGAAGCAGTTGTAAGAATACAAAAGGCCAACAGACATATGAAAAGATGCTTAACTTCACTAGCTATTATGAAAATGCAAATCAAAACCACAATGAGATACCACCTCACACCTGTTAGAATGGCTGTCATCAACAGGACAAGTAATAAGTGTTGGAGAGGTTGTGGGGGAAAAATGAAACCCTCATACACTGGTGGTGGGAATGTAAATTGGTACAACCACCATGGAAAAGAGGTTCATGAAAAAATTAAGAATAGAATTACCATATGACCCAGCAATCTTTCTTCTGGGTATCTGCCCAAAATTTCAAAAAAAAAAAACAAAACCCACATTTATTCATAAAGATATATGCACCCTGGTTCACTGCAGCATTATTCACAGTGGCCAAAACATGGAAACAACTGCAGTGCCCTTCGATAAATGATTGGATGAAAAAGAAGTGGTACATATACACAATGGAATATCACTCAGCCATAAGAAAAGATGAAATACTGCCATTTGCAACAACATGGATGGATCTTGAGATTATCATGCTATGCAAAATAAGTCAGACAGAAAAAAGTTGAGAACAATATGATTTCACTTACATGTAAGATATAAAACTGAAAGCAACGAACGAATAAAACAAACAAACAAAAACTCACAGACACAGACAACAGTTTAGTGGTTACCAAAGGAAAAGCAGGGAGAAGGGGAGGTAGATAAGGGCTAAGGGGGTCAAATATTTGGTGACAGAAGGAGATTTGACTTCAGGTGGTGAACACACAATGCGATATACATATGACATATTATTGAATTGTACACTTGAAGCATATAATTTTATTAACCAATGTCACACTAATAAATGTAATAAAAAGTAACATTTTCAGAAATGACTCTCTTAATAAATATAAAAAGAGAATGTAAAACTGCCTTTGCATCACAGAGCTAGCTAGCTAAATAATCCTAGAAGTGAAATCATTTTTCTCTCTCTCAAAGCAAAATTAGGATTTTAATAGGTGTAAAAAAAGTGGTATGGAAACCAGAAGCATCTGGAGTCCCATCTCTTGTGAGACACGTTAAGATAGATGAAAAAAATGGCATGGTTTTATCATTGAAATTTCTAAAACTGGAGATACTTTTAGTCTTCTTTAATAATGTGTTATGTATAACTTTATAAGCCTTGGATATATCTAAATTTTTGGAATGCAATAATATTTCCAAATTTTCTCCCTTGGAACTACATTAACCAATCATTGATGTTTTTATGCAATTTTTATACTTTCCTTCCTTGTGTTTCAAAGTGTGTCTACTCCTTCCAGATGTCTGGAATTTTGATGCACCTACAAACACGGTGCTTTGGTGATGTTACCTTACATCTTTCATTTGCAGCAGTCTGCAATGGGTAAATTTCTTAGCCTGATGCTGAACAATCGATAGAACAGCCAGGTTCACCAACTATAATAACTCTGACAACAATGGAAGTAGTGACACAAAAATATTAGCAAAACTGTATGACATCTGCTAGGTTCTTTGGGCTTAAAAAAGCTAATATAAGCATTAATCATTGTTCATAGGAGCTAGACAAAAAGCAATTAAGAAAAACACGGAGAGTAATTGATTAGACTTATCCCTGTTTTATTTTTTAAACTGTGGCTGTCCCAATAACTTCTCTTTCCTCAAGTAGTTTGATTTTTACTTCTAGAGAAAGGAGTCTTAATACAGAATATTTATCAGCATTATCTATCTCTATATTCATTCTTCTTAAATATGTAAGCTCAGATAGTATCCGTTACAATTTCTAAGACCTTTTTCTCCCAATTATTTAGGGAGAGAGCATCATAAAATTCATTAGTCACAGGGATCCCCAAAAAGGAAGTTACTTTGTCTGTTGCTCTTCACCACCATTTGCCGTTTTCTCAATCAGCTACAAATTAGCATAGGCTATTGGTGATAATAAATGCCACTTGAGAATAGTAAAAATCTTATAGAACATAAGATATGAGTCCTCAGAAAGTCTGGAGGATAAAAAATTAGTTTTGACTGATTAATTTATTTGTTTACCAGGTGAATAGTACATCACAGAGACAGGAATTGTAAACTTATTGTTCTACCTCCCAACTTACATGTTACTTATAATAAGAAAACCTAATAACTATTATTTTGGAAGAAAACAGGTTTTATTCATTCATTCTTTTAACCACTATTGAAACATAACTTTTAAGCAATCACTGATGGGATCATTTAATCTTGGAAATTTACCTAAAAAATTTTAGTTTAAATTTGTTTATTTACTTAAAATACCTAATAAGGTAATAAACATCTAATTTTAAGATGAATATAGGAATAGTTTTAAATTTTACCTAATAATTTACCTAACAAGATAATTTATGTGAATGTCTAATGGAAAAGAAAATTATAAATATTATGCCACATATAGTCATTGCCATTTGAAATATCAAAATTATATCATATTACTGGATATTCATGTCTAGAAATACTTCTTTAAGAGTTAAACACAATATATGTAACACTATATATATATATATATATATATATAAATATGTAAAAGCCATTGGTTCAATACAAAAAGCTATGAGATGTCAAAGACTGTTTATTGCATGCACTTTTCTTTGCTTTAAAGATTTATACACTCTAAAATGCATGCCATCATTGGATCTTAATAATGCTTACTCCTAAGTTGAATCTAGTCACTAAGTCTAAAAATATTAAGTATTAATGAAACAAGAAACAAAAAACTGTGCTCATAAAAAAAACTATAAGGCACTCGATGTATCACTGCTCAACCTTCCATACATTTGTAACAATGGTTTAGGACCACAAAATTTACCGTACGGTGATCTAGAGGACACTGTCAGAATCCAAGTGACTCTCATGTCTAAGGCCTTCAGAGACTATTCCATAAGAGTGGCACCAAAATGTGTCAAACATATCATAGACAGTACACGTCTTATTTTGCGTTTAGCAATACCAACATTTGTTGTAAGAGTAGACAATTTTTGATATTTCTGCTTCTGAGTCTTCCACTTCGCTGAGGAAAATTTAAGTACCACGGGTTTCCATTGTTTCTGTTTTCACTGTGTCACCCTGAAATGAACTTTAAAGGGTTAAACTCCTAGAGATCCTGAGAAGATTCTCATGCTATGTATGCTCAGGATTTTTTAGATTAAAGTATGATAATTGTTAACTCAAACACTGTTTCCTATAAATGCATCAATTGTCACAGAAAATTCTGGGTCTGCGCAAACTCTGCATTTGTGAGTAGGAGTGAAGCCTGTATGTACGGTGGGGGAAGAGGAGAAGTAGCAGAAAGCCCTAATGAAATGCTGAGCAAAGTTCAGTTCTTTCAAGCTTGCATGGATCTGAAATAAATCATATTAATAGATGTGTTTTCCCTTTTACAAAGCAATTTACAATGGCCTAAGATTTAATCAATTAGTAAATTGATAATTTACTTCAATACATCTTTCAATAATTGTACGTTTCATAGTCTCCATAGATCTTGTGAGTGTGTATATATGTCTGTGTGTGTCTATATGTTTTCCCTTAAAAGTTTCAGTGGTGATACTGAAGGTATTTCAGCAAAGAAAGAGCTCTATGACTTAAGTTTCTAATGTAGCAAATGGGTAGATGCAATTTTTACACATGCAACTTTTTATAATAATATTTCATTATTTTTTCATATTTAGCGTAAATGTACCTACTTGCATTCTATGTAGAGATTTTATGAATTTCAAGTCATATATGTCTTGGTGACTGGCCAAATTATGCGCTGGTTTGCTTTGTAATATATACAGGCAACAAATTTGTAATTATTCAGGCATTCTTTATGTGGTTTATAGATCCATTTCTTATCCCAACCCTGACACATATTTGCTGGATAAATGACCTGTCCAGCCTCTAAAGTCTGTTTTCTTAAGCATAAAATGGGATTTATAACTTCTTCTTTATGCCACTGTGGGACAATCAAAATAAAATACGTGAAATGCCAAAGAATCACTAAGTACTAACTCAATTATTCATTTGTCTTCCCATCCTGTCTATAAATTGCTCATTTTACTAATTAGCCTTTTAAACCATGAGTTAGAGAAAGAGAAGAAGACCATTATGGTCTTTACTCTTATTTGTTTGACTTTAAACAATCAAGTGACAACAACGAACAAAGGCATTTGCAAAATAAATGAATGTGTCCCACATTATCCACAATCTGCTTTTACAAAAGTAATTAAAAATAAGAAATAAGTTCACTCAATCCGAATAGTTCTGTTTCCACCTGCATTTGTTTTTTTGTTTGTTTGTTTTTGTTTTTGTTTTTGTTTTGGCCTAATATAGGGCTCTTTTTGAAGTGAGTGCAAGGTCAGACTATGACTTTTGTATTTATACCAAAAAAATGAAAGTGTCCTTAGAGGCTTAAAATAGAGTTTTAAATTCCCAGGAATATTTATTATTCAACTTTTCGGACAAAGATGTGTAAACTGTTGGCTTGTGTCTTACAGTATAATATCACAGGATTCTAAAAATATTTCATGTTTCCAAAGAAGGACATCATTTTTTAAATTTACAAAAATTCCCTGTAGACATCTTGAGCAAAATTTTCTAAAGAACAATAAAGCTTGGGCATTCCGCCAGCAAGGACAGACCTAGAAGCAATTTGGAAGCCACCAACAAAGCAGACTATGGCATTCAACAAAGACCCAGATGCTACCACATCAAGAAGCATTTCTATCTGCTATCCACATCTTGTAATTACTATTGAAAAGAAAAACAGAAGAGACAGAAAATGTGGTTTGAATTAAATCAGCTATAGCTATGCATTCTATATTCAATATTATCAAAATGTACTTTTGAACTTCTAGTAATATTTCTTTTCACAAGAGAATATTTTAATGATAAATGTTTTCCCTCCCAAAATAATAAAATAAGCCATCTATTTACTTTTCACGAATATATACAGATATTCTATCTATATATGTATATATAGTTATACAACAGAAATATTGTATCTGTTAGGATAATAGGATAAACAATTATATCAATTCATTTGATAATTTTCCTAATCAGCAGTAATAGAAGTGAAATTTCTATTCCACAAGGATCTCTATTTATGCTTCAATCCAATAACATTCTGCTGAACCAGATAAAGACTATGCCCAGTGAAAACGTCATATGATCACAAAGAAGAATGGAAGTGCACAAGTAAGCAGACTATTTTTGGCCCCATAGGTGCAAAGTTGGTTAATAAAGTTCCAAATGGATCAACAAACTACCATAAGTAAATTCACTTTTTAAAATTTTTGCAATGTAGAAAGCCCTCAGAATGTCTTTAACTGCCCTGTTATCAATTTAGAAACTTCTAGACCAGGTAATGCCATCAGAACTTGGTAGCCCTATGTTTGTAAAAATAAGTTTGAAAGGATTTCATCAGACTTAAAAAATATATATATATACCAAAAGATCTTTTTTTTTGGTCTCCTTAAAATAGTAGAGACATCTATGTATTCATTTACCATTCATACACACATTTATTCAACTTTATTCTGTGGTCTTTATCCTTACCATTATCAATATCTACTCATTTTAGAGTAGAGGGTTGTTTTTTTTTTCTGTAATTCCAGTGATAATGCTTCTTCATGCTCATCCATTCACAACTAAGCTAGAACTATCATTGAGTTAGGTGGAGAATTAGGA
This sequence comes from Pteropus vampyrus, assembly GCF_000151845.1. Taxonomy (NCBI): domain Eukaryota; kingdom Metazoa; phylum Chordata; class Mammalia; order Chiroptera; family Pteropodidae; genus Pteropus; species Pteropus vampyrus. The sequence goes on along the minus strand of NW_011888814.1, from coordinate 1,847,590 downwards.
AACCTAGGAAAATTAGTTAACAGTCTAAGCAAGTCTTTGAGGCTGAATGTACAGATGTTCTTTGTGATAGCCATGAATGTCGATTTTAAATATCCACAACAGAATCAAATACCCCTTGCAAATATCTTCCATGCGATCATTTTCTAGCTGCATGAACTTAGCAAATACTTTACAATTCTGTACATTTACTCTCATTCAAAAAATATGGGTAAAAGCATTATTGTCACTTAGTGTATGAAGAATATAAGAAGAGAATCCATTCAGGATAGTTACTGTAATACTGTAGGTGCTCAGTAAATATTGGTCTTTACTATTACTAAAAGGAAGCCATTTATAAACTTTGAACTCATTCCAAAGTGTTCCTCAAATTAAAATGTCCCATTCTGTCCCAATTGTCTCTGTAATTAAAATCCCTACTATAATGATAATGGAAAATTCCAGCAAATATTTAAAATATTTATATTGTTCTGTCTTTTTTTTTTTATAACAAATGTCACTTGAATAATTATCTACAAAACCCTTCAAAAAATCTTTAAAATATGCATTCTTATCAAGAGGACACTCAGCCGCTTGAGATTTCCATCAAAAATAATGGATATGTCAGCAAAAAATTCTCAAAGAGCAGTTACGGTAACAGGAGGATGCGGCATGTGTCTACACTCTACTATCAGGAACCTGACTAAAAAAGAAAAAAATTGTACACACTATGGAAGTGACAACACAACGAGCTTAAGGTACCCAACAACCAAACAAAATATAATAAACTACAATATATATTTTAACTTTCTGTAATAGACATTAGCTTTAATCACGTTAATCAAGCACAATTATATATACTAGCAATTTTCTAGTTAATTTTAGAGTGGGAAATAAAGACACAGAAACAAACTCAATCCTCTGTGTAATTCTACTTTTTTTAAACCAGATATTGATATGAGCTTTTTGTAAATAATAGTTGGCAGGTGTCAATAATCTGTTATAATTTTTTCTTTAAAAAAAAAACATAATAGAGGAAAAACTGTTTTTGCTGTTCTTGAAAACTGTAAATTATATAGGGTGTGCTGTTACCTCAAAGATAACTATAAGTTCTACAAATCTATTTATTTGTTGATATTATAAAAGATATGAATTTTTTTAAATTTTAGGTTAATACAGGTGATTTAGTTTCAAAAGATCATTTATTCTTTATTTACACATTTTAAAGTTCTTCTCAATCTTAAAATTAACATCGTGCATTGTTAATGCTACTCTCTCTCTTTTTCTCTCTCCTTCTCCCTATATAGTGCTAAATAGAGAAATGTTCCATGTTCTCTGCTAACATGGAAATAAAGTACCTAACTGTTCTTCTTGGGAAAATCAGTTGTCACAGAAGTAACAACTGAAATAAGATGTGAAGAAACAGTAGAAATCCTTCTAGTATACTTTGTTTAAAGAGTGAAAGGCAGAAGGGATAGCATATGTAAAGGCAAATATATATTTTGCAAAGAAATCCCCATGACTGGTGCATAGACAATGAGGAGCCTTACATATATGCAAAATAAAATGTTTGGATTTCTATACATAGGGAGTCATTACTGAACGGTTTTAAGCTAAAGATTGACAAGATCAGAGGTTGAATTTGAGGGGCTTGGAGAATCTGAAGGTGAGAGATCAATCAGTAACACCATCTCACATGCCTATATTGGAGAATACATAAACTAATATTTGTGAAGTACTTGGAACAGCTTGGTACATAATAAGCTATGTAAGAATTAAATAAATAGACAAATACTTTGTGTCATATTTTAACTACTCACTAGAGAAACTCTTTTATTCTTATGAACGTTACATTTGTTCCCCTCTAGGGATGCATTCAGTTATATATAAAATAGTATGTTGACTTTCAATAAACACTCTTTATTTTTAATATGGTTCCTCCCCTCTATTCTCTGTTGCACTAAGCCTTTCTTTCTCTCTACAAAGGTTTTCTGGTTGAATTTCCATGAAGAATACATATTGTATCTTTCACCAAGGTCAAGAAAGAGTAGTTGCTTGGATGCGCAGTGTGAAACACTGGGATGAAGTTCTCACTATAACCTATAAAGACCTTTAACTTATTCTCCACTCATGTCTCCTGAAATCCCAAGTGTTTCCACTTCTTGAGCCTTTATGGTTTTCTGCAGCACACACTGTCTTGTTTTCTGTTGGTGTTCCTTTTGGAAGACACTTAAGTCTTAGCTTATGTAATCTACTGAGTCATTTACCACTATCTACATATTTTCCATCCCTTAAAAAGTTATGATAACCATTCATTCGTTGTCACCTCCTCTCTTATTCTCTTTTTCCTTGTAGGTTTATATATTTCAAAATTAACTTGCTCAGTGTAATTATGACTCAGAAAGGAGTAGAGATAAAAGCGTTCCAGTTAATTTATAAACTAGAAATCTTTGTTTTATTCATGTAAGAAAACGGAGTCTCAGAGAAGTTAGGTAATTTTTCATTTACACAGTTGATAATTGCTCACGGATAAAATTACTTCCCGATGTACCTGCCTCTAAAGCCATTTTTTCCTACTCCAAACTTCTTTGAACAATTCAAATATGACTTCTTGATGAGGAAACCAAAATGAGCATATCTAAGACATGCTTCTGTAATCAATAACAATCAAAAACAACACCTAAATCAAATTATATGAACCAATACAACTTGAGATAATTGTTTATGATTAAAAAAAATACAATGCCTATGCCCCTTGAAACTTTAATTCTATCATTTTATCTTTACATGAGCTTTTGTTCGCTTACTGTTAAGAAATAATTGTAAAATCTTGCTAAGCCCTCAAAAGACAAACCGAGAGAGCTCTCGTGCTGTTCTCAGAAAGAATGGTAATGTATCATCTCGGCACGGTACCGCTTGGAACTATTTCAGTAAACAGGATAAAGCTATGTTAGACCAGAGGAGCTGGTGCCCTCCTATCACCTTTGTAGGAGCCATACAGTGATTACGAGAAGCATGGATATAAAACTACCTTTATAATCATAAAAGATTTTATATCTTTTGAAGCTGGACTATAGATAAGACTGAGACAGGTTTTTATTTTATTTTATTTTTTCTCTTTAGAAAAACCCTTCAGCAAGTGGTATTCCAGGAAGAAGTAGAAGTTCTGAGTTTAAGATAGTCACATTTCAGCAACTGCAATGTTAAACTGGCAATTGTTCACATAAACAACTCAAATTTTTTTGTTTACTTTACATGTACTCATGATAAAAAAGGCTTGCATCATAAAATTCTAAAACCCACAAGTTTTAGCTCTTGTTCACATCTCAGTGCATTTAATATCCTCTGCCATTTTATTTATGACTTCACAGAGAAAGTAGTTATTTCCTATTATCTGTTCAATAAATAAGTAGAGAAATGCAGGCTGCAGAGATACAATTTGTTAATGAAATAGCCCAGAAAATCTTCACGGTGTCTAGTCTCAGAAGCTTGCGCAGCATCTATTAAAGCTTGCTCCCGTTCTAAAGAGTAACTCCAATTTTCACACACTGATACGTTCCACTCAGATAGCTGAAGCATGCCTCCTGAGTAGATTATGCAACATGAGTTATGCATGCTGTGATACAACATGTATCTGGCCACACAGGCATGTTTAAACACATTTCTCTACTTGTTCAATTTTTTTTCTATTACTGGGAAGATTTTCATTTCAGAAATGAGAACGATGTAGAATTTCCAGTTCTTGGAACTTTTCTTAAGAAATAAAAGAGAGATCTGGAAAGAGAAAAACTAATCAAAAATAGACAAAAATATAGTGAATAATTTGGTGACGAACAGAGGGAAGGGAGGTTGGGGGCTGAGAGAATGGGCTGAAGGGTTAAAGAAGTACAAATGAGTAGTTGATAGTTGGCCACAGGGACGGGGAACATGGCATAGGGAATGCAGTCAGCATTAATGTAATGGCTAGGTGAAGGGTCAGGGGAGGGAGGGAATAATTGAGGGGATTGTTTTATGAACTATATAGATGTCTAACCAATGTACTGTATACTTGAAACTAATTAAAATAAATAAATTTTTTAAAAAAAGAAGTAGAAGAGAAAAAAATCTTTCTTGTAGTTCTTACCCAAATACCATGGTCCTATGAATGTACTATGTTCAAGAGATAATACTATTCTGGTACAAGTTACAGGTAGTAGGTAGGCACATCACTAATCCAAAATGTGTATAGTTACCACCTCATAAACCAACTCACATGCTATCTTCTCAAAACACTCGTCTTTTGCTGATAATTTCCCCCGCTGAAATAAGAAACAGGAAAAGATAGTTATAGTAATATAAACTCCTCTTATTTGCTGTGAAGGTTTTATTTTCCCTGTAATAATGAAGCTACCCAAAGGGAGATATGCCTATTTATTTGATGACATCAGATTTTGATTAAAATCTAGAGGCAGAAAGACACCTATACCATAAGACATAAAAACTTACTTCTAGTCTTCAACACAGCATCGATTTTTAAAAGTGAACCTATGAACAGACGGACTTTAATCAAAACCTAAGAGTGACCAAACATTTTTTCTTTTTCACTATTTAAAGTGCAGTTTAATTTCCATGAAGGATACATACCTTATCTTTTGCCAAGGCTGGAGTAGGTAGTTGCTCAGATTTACAATTTGTATAACAGACTAAGGTGCAAAATTCTGGGGGTATTTAGTATACACGTTTCACTAATACTGATACTGAATATTATTTATGAACTAATAATATTCCCTTGAATTTTTAAAAACTATTCAATAGTACTAATATGTAGTTAGGTAATGTTCAACCCCCTAAAATAATTTTTAGTCAATTATATAAGAAATGAATATTCACCACATTTATTTTATTTTAATAACAGTAAATATACATTTCAGCAATTGTGCAAACATGTATTTCTTATCAGCCATTAACATAAAAATTGTTTTGACTAAGACTTTTATCGAGTGGTAATTAATATTTCTGTATAGTTTCTGTCATAGAAATGGCTAGTCACATTTTACCTAACTTATTTTGAAATTCAGCTAGTGATATATCTAATGATTTTGTATAGAATAAAATATATTACAACATATTATTGTATGTTCTTCAGAGAGTCCCCAATTTAGATCATTGACAGTTAAACATAATTAAATTCCCTTAATTCACTTAAAAAATATTTTCAAAATTATTTTACAAAATTCTTTTCTGTGTACTCTATCTCAGATATCTAGAAGTATTAGGAGCCAGAGCTATTCCAAGACCAAGAATCTCCTGGAACTACTACAATGTGCACTTCTTATCCAGGAGGAAAGTTTGTGCCTTACATCATGTAAGTTTGGTCCTCTCTATTTACCAGAGTTAGTACCAATTTGACAGGAAAAAATAACGTTTATAGTACATGACCCTTTTAAAAGTGTGTGTATACTTCTCTAATTTTAATAGGTGCTACTCATATGATTTGTGATTTAATATTTTTATCACTCTGTGCAATTTTGACTTTCTATTCACTTTTATTCATCTTAAGGTTAATCTATGATAACACAATGGCCTGGAAGCAAAGTGTTAAGCTTCCAATCTAAAAAGTGACGTAAGTATTCTCTATCTCTCTGCCTTCTCCTAGATTTATGTCTTTTCTCTTTTGTCTCTTAGCTGTCCCTGATTTTTCATGTCTCACCATATTTTTTAAGTTATTGGAGACATTATATATATATTTATATATTGACTTGTACACCTTCTACGTATTTCCTCTCTCATTCAAACGCCCTCCACAGATACACATGTACACATGGATATGGAATTTTATAGAGAAGTTTTTTTTTTTTTTTTGAGGAATCTGGCAATTAGTTGATGAAGAACACGGCCTCATAAAGTTAGGGGTACATTTTGCAAATACATTTGTTTTTTTACAACGGTAGGAAGAAACATAACTAATGAACTTATGTTAAATATAATTTATATAATAGTGTGACAAGAATTTTTTTGTACTATTTCAACTGGTTTTGTTTCACTATCTTCTTAACTTTGCTATTTTATTATTGGATGTTTCCTAAAAACAGGGCACCATAAAGAGCTCAAATCAAGGACTAAACAACTGTTCAAAAATATTAATTTTTAACAAACAAGTCATGATTGGGTTGGAGAGAAGAGCATAGCTTACAACCAATAAATAAGAGTGAAGGCTGGTCATAAATTATCTGCATATTGTGTCAGGCAATGTCTAAGAGGCGTTTTATGGAGGAGGAGGCATTGAAGATAGACCGTAAAGCAACACAGGCTTTCTCGCACTAAGGGAAGGGCCAAAATTCTTGGTAGAGGAACTAGTCTGGGTCCATTGCATGCCAGCCGCTTACCTATGTCATTTCAACAAACCCTCAAACAACTCTACCCTAAAAGCATTTTTTCCATTTATTAAGATTAGTGCCATACTTAGAAATATTAAGAATCTTGCCAAAGGTTAACAGCCAAGTAAATTTGAATAGTCTTGCAAACTGGATTGCTACCAGTGGCCTGGCCCTTAAAAAGCACTAAAATTCAGAATTTAAGACTCTGCTCACAAAATCAAAATTAAGTTAGCCATAACAAAGTTTATTACTAAGAGCTTACAATTCCTTTAATTTTATAGGATGCCCCTAGGAAAATCTAGGCTATATGTGAAACAGACAAGCTTGGCTTCACTCAAGGGAGTAGTGGAATTTGAAATTTAGGGAAAAAATATTTTGGAGAGTTGAGGATAGAGTGATGAACCCACAGAGTCTGCAAAGCTACTGAGGATGTTGAGAAGGAAAATGCAAATGAAGTGTGTTTTGAGAAAAATACACTCATGGTTGAATGCGAAGGAGACAGAAATGGGAAGCAAGAAAATAGGTAAGGCTTTATCATTGCTTAAGATTTAAGAAAAAAAAAATCCTTATTGTCTCTGGGTTGAAGATATGTCACCTACTTAATTTCCTTTATTGCAGGTTGTCTACTTTCTTCACTTTATCTTATATCTAGCCATCTCATGAAGCCTTCAGGGTGAGCTAAAATGTCAAAGCAACATAGTAATGGACACAAGAAAAATAAAAGATAAGAAAAATATGAATTTATGTCTGATTTAACTTAGACATATTTTCAACTGAACAGTTTGAATCTACAGCCTCCTAATTTTCATGCTCTTGAAAAAGACACTTGTAAAATTATTTTCTTGCTACTTTTCAAAGCTCTGGTTCAGAAAATTACCACTCTTTTGATGTGAAGGCTGATGTAACTAATTATAGCTAGGAAGACACAATTCCTCCTTTAATAATAAAGAAATAGCAATCTTTCACCTAGAATGTAACACAGCATCTGGATTCGAAGCATGAAAGATTAAATCAGTAAGCTTTGAAATTCTATTATAGTCAGAGAGACAATGTCTCCAAGGACA